>NC_056747.1:416751687-416934187 GCF_019279795.1 Protopterus annectens | reverse complement strand
AGATGTCTAACTCTGACTTACTGAAAGAAGCAGATATTTCAGGTAACTTTGTTTTTTCTTTTTAACCTCTTACTTTTCTTTATAGGCTCATAGGAGATGCCGGAGGCAAACAACTCGGGGGCCATCTTACGATGTGTTAAAGCCTGGATGCATTTGTTTTCAATATAAAGCTTGAGAAACAACAAACTAATAGTTTTGGGTTGAAAAAACTGACAAACTGATCAATTTATGTGTTAAAGACCAAAACAAAAAAAAAGACATTTACAAAGCTTATCCTTGTAAGGGATTTGTCCACTGCAGTCAGACTTCCTTTTCTTAGATGACATGAACATTTTCTGAAGAAAAAATAAAGGAAAAGAGGAAGGGTAACCAATAGGGTACTTATTTGCACAATATGATTGTAACTAGAAGAGGCCATATGGTTGACAGACCATGACACAAACACCTGCTTCAGATATTGGCAGCAAGAAGGTTCTAAGGATTTTGACACCTATACACCCCTTTAAGTACCAGTATGCAAGTCTCATGCATAGGTTGTAGGTCTGATCTGTGACTTGAGAGGAAGGTGCCTAAGCTTTTGGAAGTTGACTAGTCATACGGTATCCTTGGCAGGATATGCCCATAAGTCAGCAATAATGCAACGGTAGCCTAATGATGAACATTCTCCTTGCTGCAGTCCCTTCACTGACAGTCTTTAAGAAACTTTCTCCCACTTTGTAAATGTAACATCTGGTATGATTATTACTTCTTTTAATGGCTTGCATCCAAAATATTAATCTCTCTATCTCGCGTCCTTTCACCTTGTACCATTATTATCTTTTCCCACTTTCACCTTATACCATTATTATCTTTTCCCACTTCCACCTTGTACCATTATTATCTTTTCCCACTTTCACCTTATACCATTATTATCTTTTCCCACTTCCACCTTGTACCATTATTATCTTTTCCCACTTTCACCTTATACCATTATTATCTTTTCCCACTTCCACCTTGTACCATTATTATCTTTTCCCACTTCCACCTTGTGCCATTATTAACTTTTCCCACTTCCATCTATGTCCCTCAGCTTGTGCTACAGAATACAAACCTAAACTGTGTGGCCCTAACTACTCCTTCAAATCTGGTAGTCTTAATCCCCCTTCCTCTGCATGGAGAATCAGCTTACTCCGTTTAACTTTTGCCCTTTCCCCATCCAAAACAAATTCTTTCAGTTCATTATTAATTGTCATCCAAAACTTTTTTTCTGGACGATAAAAATATGCCTGGCCTACATATACATCCAAAGGTACTACAAACATCTTCACTGCCTGTTAACTCACTCACTAAATCTATAATCATATCTTTCCAGTCTCATATTTTTCTAATTATCTTCTGACTAATATCCTACCATGTCATTAGCCGCCATGACAAAGTCTTTATAACCCATACCTCCAAATATTTAATTTGGTCATGTCCATATAAATATGGATATCATTAAACTAACTTGTGCAGTCACACAATTTATCTCTAGTGCCTTCATTTTATCATCATGTATTTTATATGCCAAAAATGTCTGAAGTGGTTTCAAAATATTCCAGAACACTGGAATATCCTGCTTGGAGCTGTCAAATACCACATAATAGCAACTGTGAACAAGGCTATTTTCTTTTGATTACTGCACCAGTTGTATCCTACATTTGTTGGTCCTTTATTTTTCTTACTAAAGAAACAACTATAAAGCAACTCACAGAGAGGGAAGAGAGCATCCACGTCTTGTTCCCTCTGCTCAAATTCAATTTGCCTGACAGCATCTCTCCCACCTTTATTCTTCCCCCGTGACCCTTCATTTACTCTAGTAATTATACCTATTGTTTTAGTGGGAAATGAAAATGTTGCCATTGCTCTACACATAAAATCTCAATAGGCCCAGCCAAATACCTTTCTTACATCCAAAGTCAACAAAAATAATGACATTTTCTTACCTCTGATTCTCTGTGAAACATGTTCTATTAATTTAATCAAATTATCGGTCTTCCTGCCACAAAAAAACACGTTAACCCAAGTCTATAAATTCTGGTAACATTTTTTGCTATTCTCTTGACTAATATATACATTTTGCAATCTTTTTTTTTTTCATTCCTGTAGTCCTGAGCCCAACTGCTCTTGTATCTGCACAGTCAGTCCATTTGTTCTGCAGTTGAGGGAGCTGGGAATTCCTAGGCAAGCGAGAGATCTACCATCCACTTGTTCCTGCCATGCAATCCCCCCATGAGCTCATCTGTTCTCTGCAAGAATTGACTGGTGGGGAACAGACCAGCTTTACTGATCCTGCAGGACAGCCTACCCTCTCCACCACAACAGCAATTTCATAACCATGGCAACTCTTCCCCAAAGGGGAAGCATGCCTTTGCACTCTGACTTACTCTTGGCTCACAGTGCAAATTCAAGAAATGTAAACTGCTATAGTCACAGTTCCCTTAGCTTTAAGTAACCTGTAGTATATTTCCCAATAGAAAAGATATACTTGATCCATAATACTCATTCAACAAGTTAACCATTTTGCCAAATGTAAACTCCTACAACAGGGACCGTGAAAAGTAAGACTTCTACTCATCATGGTTGGTGTCGGTTCACATAGGTAAAGATTTCATGCAAAATTCTTCCTCTGCCTTAGAAAACATTAGGAAAGGAGACATTTTTGTCTGTTTTTCAGAGTATAGCTGCAGGAATGGAAGATGACTTCGGAGAACTGTAAAGTACCGGCGAGGTGCTTTCACTGCAAGACTTTAGAGGGACTGGGATCTGATTTACACCAGTGATGTGGTGAGCCTCAGCCTGTTCCTGCAAAACTTGAAAATATTCATCAGCAAAATCACACTAATCTAACATCAGGGTCTATACTAGTGCCAACAAATGCACTGGCTCACACACCAATGAAGGCATCACTGGTAATGCGTTCACTCCTTTGAATACAGTGGGAGTTTTAAGGTCTGGAATATAATGCTCCTTTAATGACAATTCACATTTCCTAGGAGCTGTTTTATCCATTTCTCCTGCAGAAAATACTTTCAAAGCAATGGATGTGTTTGAAGAACAGTATTTGAATCAGGGAAAGTGAACTAACTTGAGGGGCAACTTTTTTCCAACAGTATTCCTTTGTGCTCCCTAGGTTTGTCTGACACAGTAGAACCCGCTTCAGGTTTTAGTTTTGGTTCCATACTTTTTCCTAAAATTTCTTCCTCAGACTTCTGTCTCCGATAGTATCTGAAGCCTTTTCTTAAGAGAAAAAAAAAAACTCCTGATGCCTTAAGCTAATTTTTAGTGCAATATTAAATATTTTATAATGCTCATGATTAATAATATAACATATAGAATACAGACAAAATAAATTCAGATTTAAAGTCTTTAGGAGAAATTACATGAGTTCAGTGGGAAAGTCAATACACAACGTTAAAATTGAAAAGAAAAAAATCTCTACTTTCTCTTGGTAAGAAGAAAAAAAAAAAAAAAAAAAAAAAAAGAGGAGAACATTTTGAACGTGCTTAATGACAGGAAAACTTTTGCAAAAATGACTTGACTGCATTTTTTAACAAAAATTGATTAGTAAGTGAATCAGAGTTTTAAAAGATTTGAGAACTGTATTTATACGGGATTCGTACAAACTGCCACAATGGAAAAACTTCGTTATAAGACCATCATTAGGATCACAGAGGGCATCATCTGATATCTGAGGAAAAACTGTCTAAAGCAGTCACTGGAAGCCCAGACATTACGACTATTCTATAGGATGGTTTTTCAAAGAAAGAGCTAACTTTGAAATGAAAAATGTCTATCCAATATGTTAAAAAAGTGACAGCTATTACATCTGTAAGCTACTGTTCATGAACTTACCTGGCTGAATAATTTCTCCTGCCAGGTCACTTCTACTTCTTCCTCTTCGTCTGGATGAAATCTGCCTAGATAGAAAAGCATCCTTCTAATTTACTGTTCCAGTATCAATAAAGGCAAGACAGATACCTTGAGAACTGCCAGTTAACATATAAAACTAAATAAATAAAATCATGCAGGATGTTACATCACAATTTCAGACTATTATAATCCACTTCTGGTGTTAAAACCAAGATGAAATGAGGACAAAAACAAAGTTAGCAGAATTCTTTAATATGTAACAATGATGCAGCAAAAAAGAAAACTGGTCTGAAACACTACAGCAAACAGTAAACACAACAAAAACAAAACTGAACTCTGCCTGCAGTCTTATAAAACAGAATGTAACTAAAACATGCATCATAAAGCAAAAGTCCCAACAAATGTAACCACCTGGCTTACCCTAATGCAGCTTCTTAAACTGTAAAGCACTTCCCTATGCACATTACCAGACCATGTTAAAAAAAAAAAGTTATGTCTTACCATAACGTTTCATCTGTATTGTTAATCCTCATTCATTCCTAACGCATGGGACAGACTCCCCAGTTACTTCTATTCCTGGGAGGCTTTCATGGAAGGACATTCCTGAGCACCATAGAACCAAAAGATGCTCTTCCCTTGGAGGCCAAATTCAATTTGTAATGATTGATGAAGGTATGAGGCGTAGCCCAAGTTGCGGCTGCACAGATGTCACGTAAAGAAGTTCTGGCATGGAAGGCAGCAGAAGTTGCCACAGACCTTGTTGAAGGAGCTTTCATGGTAGTAGGTAATGATATATTATGTTGTGTGTAAATAAAGCTCACACAGTCCTTCAACCATCTAGCTAATGTGACCTTAGCAACAGCAGATCCTAATCCAGGTCTAGAAAAGGCCAAAAATAACTGGTCAGATTTATGAAAGGGTTTAGTTCTGTTCAAGTAAAAACAGATTTGCCTGTGTATATCTAGGGTATGTAGGCAATACTCTCCTCTGTTTGAATGACTGGGAAAGAAAACTGGCATTTCAATGGCTTGATTAATGGACATTTCAGAGATCACTTTGGGCAGAAATGACGGATTAGTTCTCAGAGACACTATCTCTATGAAAAACCAAGTATGGATTCTTGATCCATACAGCTTGAAGTTCAGAAATACATCTGGCAGAAGTAATAGCGACCAAAAACAAGGTTTTCCAAGACAAATACTTGAGGTCACAAGAAGAGGCTGGTTCAAAAGGTGACATTGTCAGAGCTTGTAGAACCAATGATAAATCCCATGGTTGAATAGGTTCTCTAAAAGGTGGCTTCAGATGATTCACACCTTTTATAAAGGTCTTGCACAATTTACGAGACATGAGAGGAATCTTGGACACCCTCATGAAAATTAGAAATTGCAGCCAAATTAACTCTAATGGTAGAGGCCGATAGACCAGATTGAAACAGGTCAGCCAGATAGTCTAGTATAAATAGACACTGGTGCTGAAAAAGGGTCTGCTTGTTTATCTTTCAGCCAACAGGTAAATCTTTTCCACTTGCTCAGATAAGTAATTTTAGTGGAAAACTTATGAAAAGCAATGAGAATATCACGTACTGGTAAAGAAAGATCACTAACTGGTAATCAAGGGAATTGGAGTAGCCAAGCCATGAGCTTCAGGCTGTTCAAGTTTGGATGAATCAGGTTCTGTGGGTGTGAGATCAACTCCGGGGTTGGATGGAGAATCCATGGTTGATCTAGTAGGTGAGGCCAAAGGAAGGGGAATCAAATCTGTCGAGGCCAACATGGTGCTATGTGGATCACCTTGCTCTTCAACCAATGGGCTTTTTTCAGAAATTGAGGAATGAGGGGAAAGGGTGGAAATGCATAAAGAAGATCTGAGGGCCAATCGTGGACTAGAGCACCCTGAGTGACTGTTCCGGAGGGGGAATGAGGGCAAAGTAGTTGCTGCATTTGTAGTTGGTCAGGGATGCAAAGAGGTCGCAGCAAGGATGGCCCCAGCGGTGAAAGATCTCCGCCGCTATCAAGGGATTCAGGGACCACTCGTGAGGTTGAAGAATGCACCTTCTGGGTCTATCACGTTGGAACTCCCGGGAATGTGCATTGCTAGAAGAAAACGGTTGGTAGCAAATCGCCCATTTCCATATTGTCATGGCCTCTCGACAAAGGGGGCAACATTTGGTTCCACCTTGCTTGTTGATATACCAGACCACCGCCATGTTGTCTGATTGAATCGCAATTGTCCCAGACGGCAGCAGGGGATGGAATGCTTGCAATGCCAGAAGCACCGCCCTCAGCTCTAGAACATTTATATGCAGATGGGCCTCCAGTTCGGACCAAGTGCCTTGGACTGTCTGTCCCTGACATAGCCCCCCACCCCCACCCCATCAGGGAGGCGTCCGTGGTCACTGTGGCCTTGGGTTGCTGGGGGGAGAAGGGGCGAGACCATTGAGAGAGATTGTGTGTCATCCACCAATTTAAATCCTGTTTGCACCTGTGGGTTATTCAAATCATGGCTGAAAGAAGATGCTGAAAAGGATACCATTGGGTGAGCAGTAGCCATTGTAGAAGCCTCATGTGAAACCTGGCCAGGGGAACAATGATGATGGAGGCTGCCATGGAACCAAACAGCTGTAGAACTGAGTGAGCCGTGCATTTTTCCTTTGAAAGGATTGGAATTAATCGTTGCCTTATCCTTTGAAATTCTGTGCTCTGGAATAGCAGCTCTGCAGTTTTTTGTGTCCAAGATAACCCCTATGAATTCTGTCGACTGAGATGGGATGAGATTGGATTTTTGCCAGTTTATGGTTAGCAGCTCTGCAGTTTTTTTGTGTCCAAGATAACCCCTGTGAATTCTGTCAACTGAGATGGGATAAGATTGGATTTTTGCCAGTTTATGGTTATGCCTATCCTTTGAGCAGCGAGGAGAGAGTATGCCAGGACTTTTTCCAGTAGACAGTAGATGTCTGGTGGGGGGTGGAAATGAGCCAGTCTAGGTATGGATACACCTGGAATCCTTGAAGTCGCAAGTGGGCTGTGACAACTGTCATGCACTTTGCGAACATTCTGGGGGTTGTAGAGAGTCCGAAGGGCAGTACTCTGAACTGGTAGTGACTGGCTCCAGCACGGAAGCGCAGAAATGTTCTTGATGGCCTGTCCACCTTTATCTGGTAGTAAGCATCTTGAAGATCTATACAGCACATCCAATCGTCTTTTTCCAAATGTGGTAGGATAGACTGAATTGTGACCATCCGGAATTGTTTACTCTCACAAACTTGCTCAATACACAGAGATCCAAAATTGGTCTCCAGTCCCCGGTTTTCTTTGGCACCAAAAATAGTCTTGAGTAGAATCCGGATCCTATCTGGTCTGGAGGGACTATTTGGATGACTATTTTTCTTAGCAGCTTTTGTATCTCTAGTGCTGCTTCTTCCCTTTGACTGGGCGGAACGTCGGGAAGATTTTTTGAAGGGATGGGACAAAGATCGAAGGGGATATCATAACCTCTGGTTATAATCCTTTGTACCCAAGAATCGGTGGTGATGGTTAGCCAGGCAGAAGGGTACAAGGAGAAACGTCCCCAACCACCTCCAGAGGAAAGGAGTTGGACCGCTCTTCAGGAGCACTTGTAGGATTGACCAGGGAAAGAATCCCTGGAACCCTGGTTACACGGACCCCCTCTGCCCTGAAAGGAGCATTTTCCCTGTGAGTTTCCCCCTCTGCCTCTGGGGAGAAATCTGCCTGTGTGTCAAGGAAAGGACCCAGAGATTTCTTAAACCATATCTTCCCACTCTTTTGGTTTCGGAAGAAAGCACGTTGAGGTGAAGAATAAAGGACACCTATGGCAGAAAGGGTCTTACCGTCCTGTTCACATCTGGCCAGTGTGCTTTTAACTTTGGGCCCAAACAACGAGGAGGCCTCAATAGGGGCATTAAGAAAAGAAGACTTAAAGGGTTTCGCAAAGTTGCACAAGCGCATCCAGGTGCGTCATCTCAAGACCACAGCTGAACTCGCTGCTTGAGCTGCTCCTTCTGATGCGTGAGATATCAGTCACATAGAGGAGTGAGATATAGACTCAATGGTGGCCAGCTGATAGGCCACATTATCATGGACCTCAGACATGGCACCAGCCAAGATTTCAGAAAGCCCAGAAACCAGATCCCTTTGAAGCCTGGTAAAATGTGCCATATAATTCAGGGACCTGATAGCAAAGGTCGCTGAAGCAAAGGTGCACTTCCTTATCTTGTCCAGGGCCCGGGACTCACTGTTAGGCGGATGGACAGTCTGGCGTTCTTCTGCCAGATCCTTTTTTGTCGCAGCTGCCACCACCAAAGCATCCACAGGAAGACCTTTGGACCAATGAGGATCCGAAGCAGGAGGGGACACTATCTTATCTGGCCTCCGGGGAATAGCTTCAACGGTATCAGGAGCCTTCCAAGCACGCTGCACGATGAGCCGGACAAGTTCATCGGCAGGTGGAGTAATCCAGGAGGTAGAAGGCTGGGTGCGAAAGGCCTGCAGGAATACAGATTCCTCAGAGGTCGGATTAGAGGACTGTCAGTCACCTCTCTGTTTCAGGATTTCGAGGATATCACCAGAGGATATCACCAAAGGATACCTCAGAGGGTGACAGAGGGGATCCTTCCCCCCCATCGAAATCTGTGTCTTCTGTGAAGGACTCCTCTGTGGAGTCCATGTGCTTCCTCTTACACTAACTTTTCCAATGGACCTCCTCAGCGGGGGAAGCTGGAGAAGACAGCAGAAAAGGGGATTCCTGAGGGAATATGTCCTGCGGCCCCGGCACCCAGTGTCTGCTAGGTGCGACTTGTGAAACCAGTGTACCAGAGGAGGGCAGTGGTATAGACAGTCCGGAATCGCCAGCAGCAGCGAAAGCCTTCTCCATCAGTTGGAAGGCTGGTCCACCCGAAGAGGAGTGCATGTCTAGGACAGGGGTCACCCCTCCCCTAAGTGGCTCAGCCTGCCAACCCGGAGTCCCTGCATGGCTGTGGAGCAGCAAACTATGCATGTCACAACTGACATCCTGAACCGCAGAAGGGGAAGACTGTGCTATATCCATGGACTTCAAAGGCAATGAAGGAGGAGAATAAGAAGGGGTCTTTGGAGATGAGTGATCACCTCCCAAGGAAGGATAGTTCCTGAGGGGTGGGATACCTCTGGCCAAGAGTACCTGGTCCACAAGATGCAACACATGTTCGGAAAGGCTTCTAGTGGACCTCATGGAGACTGAGGGAGAAACAGGCCTGTCCACAGAAGAGACAACAGTGCTGACAGAGACTGGACTACTGTTGTCTGCACCTAAGAAGTCATTGGTGCCGAGGTCATTGTCTGCACCACTACAGGGATCGGTGCTGAAGTGGTTGTCGGTGCCGAAGCTGGAACAGACACAGGGATCGGTGCTGAAGTGGGTTTTGTCGGTGCCAAGGCTGGAGCCAACAAAACTGGAGTCAACAGTAAAGGTGTCGGTTCCAAGAAAGATCTCAGAGCTGACGCGGTCAAGGTCTGCGCCGACTGAATGGTCGGTGCCGATATAGTGGTAATGGTCTGAGCCGAGGAGCCCCTCGGTGTCGATATATAGAAGGCTGCTGGAGAAGACTGAGCTGAAATCACTAATGGAGCCGAAGGCCTCGGTGCCGAAGGTCTAGGCACCGAAAGCACTGGGGCTGACAGAGCTCCGGAGCCAAAACTTTAGCCTGTTTAAGTTTTGGTTGACGGGAGTTCCCAGCCAGGGACGAAGGCAAAGATTTAGCCTTAGTAGGAACATCCATTTTCTTATGGGCTCTAGGATGGGTTGAGACCTCCGACCCAGAAATAGCCTCTGAAAAGGGAGATTTTAGAAGTCCCTTCAGTATCAGCTTATTTTTCCTTTCCAACAATGTTCTATTAGAAGAGTGTGCATCACAAGTAGGCAGTTTGTGTCCACAATCAGAACACCGCTTAAACCCCGGACTACCTTTTTTATCTGCCATAACAGCAAATTAATTAATAAACAAAAAGTACAAACAATGGTACAAGAGAGTACCTGAAGATACGAGAGAAAAGGGAAAAGATTACCAACGATGGTAGAGAGAGAATACCTCGCGGTAAAAGTAGTAAGGAAAAAGCAGAAAAACCTGAAGAAATTATGAACACTAGATGCAATAGGGTAAGAGACAATAAAATATGAACTTTTCTGACAGAAAAGTAATTTGTAAAGCAATTAAACAACTGACTGTACTAAGCTCAAGAGAAGTAACTTGACACGACCAGATGGCAACGCGGCAAACGAAATCTGAGGTAACAGGGAGAGGGGGGTTGTGGGTAAGAATTTAGCTCGAGAGTTTGAAGCGGACGCGAGCTTGGAAAATGGCCGGCTTGGTTCCGAGTTCGGAACCAATACCCATGCATAAGGAATGAACGAGGATTAACAATATCAGATTAACTAATAAAATCAGAAGAAATGCTGTGATAACGGAGACTGCAGGCACGAACTGAAGAGGTAGTTTTCCATGACAAAAATTTATCCCACAGGGAAAAGGTAGCAAGTACAGGCCTCATGGATTTGGTTTCTACAGAATAATTTTTTAGTTTTCAATGGTGAATTTTTTCAGCAAATTCAGGGGGTAGCCATGGGAGCTGCCTGTGCTCCTACATTTGCTAATATAATTTTGTCAAAGTGGGAGGAAACATTTATTTTACATTCAAAGTTCAATTCCTGTTGGACGCTACATTGCAGATTTCTAAACGATATAGTTATATTTTGGACAGGAAGTAACACAGAATTTGAGGAATTTATAGAATATATAAATAATAGTACTAACTTTCTAAAATTTACCTATAATACATCTTATGAAACCTTGCAATATCTAGATTTGGAAATTTATAAGTCTGACAATAATAAATTGGAAACTAGAATACATAGAAAGCCAACCTTTTATAATTCTTTCCTTCACTACAATAGTGCACATCCAGCACACTGTAAAAGGAATACAGTGAAGGGACAATATGTTAGAGGTAGCAGAATGACAAGTTTGGATAGTGACTTTATTAAAAAATGTAATTTTCTTGAAAATATGTTCATAGATAGGGGGTATCCTAGGGAATTTATCAATGTTATTAGAAAGGAGGTAGAAAAGGGTAGAGAAAATAAATTTAAACCTATTAAAGGGGTTGTTAATAATCCTGATTTAATACATAATTATAATGAGTGTAAAGAGATGGAAAATAGAGGTGAATTTCAACAAGTCCTAGTTTTGGAATTTAATGCAACTAATAACAACACAAGAGGGATTTTTCAAAAAAAGAGTGGGAAAAATTTATCTCCCTCACTGACTTGGAGAATGTGCCTAAAATAATACCCAAGGTAGTTTATAAAAATTCAAGAAGTATAAGGAATATGTTAGAAAATAAGAATAATAATAAGTCCAACTCATGCAGGAATGGTGAAAGGAAATTAGGCACCTTCCAGTGTGGTAGGTGTAATCAGTGTGAATTTATTATTAATAAGGAGGATATATTTTTGGAAAGTAGATATAGGTGGATAAGGAGCAAAGGATATTATAATTGTGACACTAAGGGGTTAGTATACCTTGCCTTATGTGGACAATGTAATGCTTTTTATGTGGGGAAAATGGAGAGAACACTAAAGAAGAATATATGAACACATTTACGATATATCTAAAGGTAAAGAAACAAATGCATTATTTAAACTTTCTAAAGTATGTGTAAGTTATAAATTCTTCTTTTTGGTTTTGGAACAGATTAAGAATGATATTAGGGGTGGCCCATGGGAAGAAAGAATAGAGTGTAAAGAATTATGGTGGCAAGTAACCCTGGAAGCAGAAAAATTCCCAGGGTTAAATGATTATCTTTCTATTTTGCCACTATTAAAGATAAGGGCTACAAAAATGTAAAGAGGAGAAAAAATACTAGTGCAATATTTTTTTGCGACAATAGATGGTGCTGTTTCCTCACATTTTGTATTGGTAAAGAAAGGAATTATTTTAACATTGCATTTGTAAGCACTTTATTTCTTAAAAGATTAGAATTTATATTATATTTTAATTAATATTTAGGATTGATGTTTTTAAAGTATTTATGGAATAAAATGCATTATGATGTTTTTTTAAAAAATAATTTTAAAGTTAGTATTTATTAGTTGAATCCACAAGAAGAGAATGTAATGTAGTGATGAATATTTATGAGCCCATGTAGGGAATGATTTGTGTATTTGAAATGAAATTAAGGGATTTCATTGGTTTAACATTTTAAAAGCAGCATAAATGCAATTAAGACAATTGATTCATCTGATGAAGTCTGAATTGTGTGGACGAAAACGCATGGTTGTATTCAAGGCGTTCATGTGGTTGTTATTTTGTGCTGAATAAAGTGTAGATGTTATCCAGTTCGTGCCTGCAGTCTCCGTTATCACAGCATTTCTTCTGATTTTATTAGTGATTTTCGAGCGTTTTCCACTTGGTTTGAATATCAGATTAACTGTTACAATCTTCATGCATCCACCCATACAGTTCGCACTCGAATGTTTTCCCTGTGTTTTTTCAACACACAACATCCCTAAAATGCATCTTTACAACCCTCAAAGCACAAAAATTCCACCAAACAGAAGACCCAAAGAACCACCACCAAAACCAATATTCAAAAGGGAATACAGCTGCTCACAAAACATACTAACCCAGGCATGCCTCACCCTGCCAACTTTAAAATTATTATTTCAAGCTTGCTTGGAGAAAGAACATCTAATAGGAAAAACAATGAAGAAATGTCTGGACTCTGAGATATACATGGACCTTGGAGTAAAAGTATCAAACTATAACTGGATCCTACAAACATTTTTACAAGCGGCAAGCAAGCAGAATGGAAAAACAATATCAAACATCTATTTTCAGGCTAAATATAACTCAAGCAAATTGACATCAATCAACAGAAGAGGAGCCCTTTCGCATAACTGGTAAAACAAAGATTACAACAATATATTTTAACAGTTATTTCAGTCTCAGCCCAGAGATAAATACAACAGACAAAAAGTACTATACCAAAAAAAAAAAAAAATCGCTGAGAACCAAAATAATCACTTCAAACACAAAACCTTCCACTGCCAAGGAATGACAGCTGCGGTTGGATTAAAATCACCACTTTATTGCACTACAGATTAAGCCCTTTCATTTATATTAACCAAGACGTCTTCAGAATCGATCCTGACATAAAATGAACAAAATTAAATACCCCTCTTCCCAAATCCCATGTTATACTACAGCCAATAGTAAAACATCTGAATAAAAAAATGTCACTTAAACGGATTTTCAGTTATTTACATAAACACCAAATGATTGTAATATAAAAAAATCTTAAAAAACATTCATATAATTAAACTACGTATGATCTTAATCTTAAAACACTGGCAACTGAATTATAGTTAAGGCCCACAGATATTTTGCTGGTTTGTTAGATAAGTTGGAAGTTAGACCATGCATCATTTATCAGAGGAGACATACCATCAAGAACATCTTAGAGAGGCAGTCCCCTAAGGGAATAGTAGCAGCAAGCTTATGCGGCTGCTAAATGTGGGTTTTGTATCCAGTGTAAATTTCTATTGGAAGGGAACTTGGTGATTGTCAACAAAACTAAAATTAAGTCAACTTTTCATTGTACCCGTTATATTCAATGTGTGATCTATCTTGCCCTGTGTGGTAAATGCGATGGTTTTTATGTGGGCAAGACTCAGAAAAAGCTCAAAGAGCAAATTTATTAGTACTGCCTAGATATAAAAATGAACATAAAAATGCTTTAGCAAAGCAAATCCAGGCTAATCCCAACCATTTTTTAAAGTTTTTTGGTCTTGACTGCATTTCAAAGGATCTTAGAGGAGGACCTTGGGAAGATTGGGAGTTGCTCCCGCTTAAATGCAATGGTATCTCCAGGCCTTAATGAATACACTTCAATTGTTAGTGTTTTAAGATTAAGATTCTATATAGTTAAATTATATAAATGTAATACAGAAAAAACAATCATTTTAAAAAAACACTCACTTGATGTTTGCATACATTTTAAAACCATGTAAGTGATATTTTTTTATTCAGATGTTTTACTATTGGTTGTGGTGTAGCAAGTGATTTGGGAAGAGGGATATTTACATTCTAATTTTACGTCAGGACCAGGGTTGCCAGATTTCCAACCAGCCAGGTAGGGACAAAAAAAAAAAAAAAAAGGTCTTTAATGCGGAACAGAGTTCCACATTAAAGAACAGTAGCTCTGCACTAAGCACGGAGCTTCTCGTGTTTAATGCATTGCAGTTCCGCATTCAACACAAGTAGCTCCGTGTTTAGCGATTTTTGATTGGCCCGTATACCGGCATATGGGCCAATCAAAAATCGTTAAGCACGGAGCTACTTCTGTTTAATGCGGAACACAAGAAGCTCCGTGTTTAGTGATTTTTGATTGGCCCGTATGCCAGGTATATGGGCCAAAGTGGAGGCTGGCCGGGATTTAAACCGGCAGGGCGGGACTCGGGATCAGGCTGCTGATCTCGAGACAGTCCCGCCCAAATAGGGACGTCTGGCAAACCTGGTCAGGACTGATTCTGAAGTAGTCTTGGTTAATATAGATGAAAGCACAACCTTTCCTGCAATAAAGTGGCGATTTTAATCCAACCGCAGCTATGATTCATTTGCAATGGAAGGTTCGGTGTTTACAAGATACTACACAAAGGATGACTGACAAAACACAATGTATACATGCATTATATACTGAGTAGCGGGAAACAGGATAGGAAGAGGTTAAGTTATACTGACCAGAGACAGACAGCAGTTGCATTTTCCTGGAGTCTTGCAATGTACCCTTACTTCTAATCAGAAAATGGGGTAGGCGGAATGATCTTTTAAGAAAATCAAAAGGGAGACATTCCTATAGTTTGGGACCAAGAACTGAGAAAGCATGTTTTTTAAAGTGAAGCCTGTTTGGAGAATACCTGAGTGGTTAAGCTTCTAAGGTTGTACGTTGATTCACCTCTGAATATTCTGAAGGCTAGTGGGGGGGGGGTCTCATTCTTACTGAGAGGTGTGCTTAACCAAGTAGAAAGTCAGAACATTGTTTCACGTGTATCCCTCAATATTTTAATAAACTGATCACATGAAACTGTGTTTTTAACAGCCATTTGTTTTAATCTAAAATATACTTAAAATGTTAACATTTAAACCTCCGGGTTTACTGGGATCCAAATCTGCTATGACAAACACTTTGGCCAACAAGACTTAAAAAAACATTCCTTGTGGAAACTGCACCAGTACTCATTACCACCTAAATGTTTAAGCACAGTTTTATGTTGGGGCTTTAAATCTCATTACAATGTTTTGTTACAGTTGGCTGGAATGTTCCATCTGTCCAAATGTCATAATTTAAGAAGCACATGTAAATACCTGGGTTATGGGACAGTTTTATCAAAGTGATTCAATTTGAATAACAAGCTGATGAATATTACTGCCTAAAATTAATTATCTTACTATGAGACAGCTCCTGTAGGAAATACATAATTGGAGATCTGAAAAGTACAGGCCAAAACAGAGAAGTCCCGGCATCAAGAACTTAGGGAAACCGCTAATCACATTAATGTTTTCTTATGAGGAGCCTGCAACTTCTACTGTGTGGATTTAGT
Source organism: Protopterus annectens (assembly GCF_019279795.1). Classification (NCBI taxonomy): domain Eukaryota; kingdom Metazoa; phylum Chordata; order Ceratodontiformes; family Protopteridae; genus Protopterus; species Protopterus annectens. The sequence goes on along the minus strand of NC_056747.1, from coordinate 416,918,641 downwards.
CTTTTAGCCAGTTTGCTATCACTCTACCACATATGGACAGATTTTTAAAGCAGTTATCTTTTGTATGATGCCAGCAAGGGGAATGGAGTCAAAGGTCATGACCAGATCATGATATACCATGTGCACTGCATGACCACCATCAAAAGTCTCTAAAACAAATAAAAAACTTCTTTGAAAAATTTGCAAACAAACACATCTTTATTAAATCCTCACTTATGACATAGGCAATAATACATTAATGCAAATGAAAACAAATCATATTGGCATATTTAGTTGCAAATGTTATACATCACTTATAATCTATCCAGTCACTGTCAGTAAAACATTACATAGCTCATTTAAATCCTACCTTCTTTGAACTTCATTCCTCCTCTAAAATTTTATTCTATATGTACTGTTCCCACAATTCCAATTTTTTCTATGCAATTTGCTCCTACCCTTTTCTAAAGATCCCATTTCCAGTTGTTCTATCTCGATTACTATATTCCATACTTCTAGTACTGTTGGTTTATACTTAGATTTCCATTTTCTAGTAATTCCTTTTTTGGCAGCCACCATAATTAGCTACAGAATCAGCATTGCCTAAACATTGAGCCTTGCTGAACCACAGCTCAAAAAAAATAATTTCCTTAGTTATACCAATTTGCTCACCTAGTATTTCTGATAAAAAAAAAATTCCCTGTAGACTACTCTAAGTCCACCAACTCGTTACACTCCCAGAAAAAATGTTCCCAATTACCTCTTTCTCCCCCACCTCACACCTCCACATTTGCTATCCAACTGACAAAAAAATTATTTGGTGTCTACTTGGGGTATAACAATACCGATGCAAACACTTCCAAGCAAAGATCTCAAGTCTTTTGGACTTTGTTGCATATTTGAGAGACATACATATATCCCCTATTGTTTTTTTCTGAATTGCTTATCCGGTCTCTCTTCCCAATCCTTTCTAACCTCTTCTGGTTGAATCTTATAGTTATCACGCAATACTTTATCTGCTCTACTAATTATCCCCTTTTCAACAGCAGCTTCTGTTCTAGATTCTACTAGAAATTCTACCAGTGTTGGTCTTTCACTTAGAATTCTCCCATTTCTTTCTCTTTGCATACACTCCGATATCAATCCTTGACAGGGAAGGCATTCGCTAGCATGCAGTTCAAATAAATTCTTGGCCTCTTCCTATTACCTTTCACTTTCTATTTGCTCTCAATACCTTGGCTTCTTTTGACAGTTTTCTCCAATAAATTCCAGTCCACTTCTTCGCTAATGTCTATATACCTAACTGCAGTCACCCCTAGCAACAGAGCTTCCTTTCTCCATTCCAATGTTGGCTTAGTTCTTCTAATACTTTCTGCTACTTTATGAATATAATATTCTGTATGATTACTGTTATTCACCTTAAGGATCTGAATCCAAAATCCAGGACGGTCCTTGTTTTTTAGGCTTCCACAGTTTCATCATCATCCCTTTCCACTTTGAATTACAGCTTTCTGCTTGTGGTACATATAACATCCTTAACTGTGTAGCTCTGAAATACTCCTTCAAATCAGGTAATCCCAAACAACTTTGTTCTACTGAAGAATCAGCTTACCCCACCGGACTCTTGCTGTTTTCCCCTCCCAGATAAAATCCTTCAGCTCTTTATTAAATTGCCATCCACAGCTTCTCCTCTGGTTAATAAAAATATGCCCGACCTGTGCATAAAACTAAAGGGACTAAAAACATTTTAATTGCCTAATCTTGCTATCCATATCTAGAAAATACGGTTTCCCATTTCTCAGTTTTTTTATTTTATTTTTTTAGTCTCTTCCCACATATCCGGAGCTGCCACAACAGAATCCATTTTAATCCATACTCCTAAGTATTTCATTTTAATATGTCCCCATAAATATGTGCATCGCTAAACCAATTCTTGTGTGGGGGTACATAGTTTACAGCTATTGCCTTAGTCTTAGCTTCATTAATTTTGCATCCTGAAAAGGCTTGAAACTGTCTTACAATGTACCACTAAAATGTCTTTTTTTTTGGTTTGATTAGATATAAAATACTATTATCTGCAAATAAAAACAGCTTTTCTTGGCTACCATACCAATTATATTCTTGAATTTCTGAGTCCCTTATTTTCTTTGCAAGAGGTTCTAAATATAGTGCAAATAACAATGGGGAAGTAGGACTGGTTCCTTTGCTTAAACAGAAATTATCAGAGAAGAACCCAACCACTTTAATTTTCGTCTCTGATCCCTCATATAACCTCTAATCAACCTTATAATTTTACAAGGGAATTTAAACGCTTCCATTTCCATGCTCATAAAATCCCAGCTTACTCTGTCAAATGCTTTTTCTGCATTAAGACCCATCAACAATGGTATTTTCTTACATTCTACTTCCCTCTGCATCATCACTGTTCTGTTAATGTTGTCATATGTTGCCTCCTCCCCACAAAACCACACTGATCCATATCTATCAATTCTCGCATTATCTTTCCCATTCTTTCAGTCATTACAGACAAACTATAAAATAATGGTTTAGAATTGAAATGTGCCTATATGAAGCTAGATCTGATGGGTCTTTACCCTCTTTAGGTATTACAGCCACCACCACTTTCTTCCCGGACATTGGTACTCCTCTTCTTAAAATACTGTTCAACAAAACCTTCCAGATCTTTATCAGATTTCTCTCTCCTAGCTTCCAAACTTCCTGTAAATTGGTTATACATAGTCATTTTTACCTCATCTCCTCCTATCCTGTTAGTAATTCACCCTCATCTATCTCTAACCATGGCATATTTAATTCTTCCATAAACATTTCCATTTATTTTGTTTTTTTATTTATTTCCATATTTCTCTGCTTTATACAGATTTTCATAAAATTTCCAAAATATTTCTAGTACCTCTACAGGATCAATTGTTCTCTCCCTAAGCTTGGCAACAACCCTTTTTACTTTGTTGCTGGATTCATTGTGCTAAATGTTTTTGTGCTCTGGAGTTATCAAAAAACAGCTGCTTAACAGTATTTTTAAACTCATGCATATTATTGAGATACTCCCTTATTTTCTGTTTAGCATTCTACAATTGCTCCTGTTCTTGTTCTGTGAGATTCCCCCTATTGTGCTATTCTGTAATACATTAACTTTTGTCAATCCCTCTAAATAATTCTTATTACTTTTTAATGATATATTTTATTTCCACCCTATTTTTAAACTCCACTTTAGTTTTAGCCAGCTCCCTAGCTACATTTTCAGAATAAATTTCTATCTTCTCTAATAACACCTGAATAACTTCCCTTATCCATTCCTTAAAGGACAATAGGATTCTGTTATTAAATTCTCAACGTCTGTCCTTTTTTCCCTATTTACAGTCTCTATGAATAAACAATACAGCATTTAAAATATTTTAAATCAACTATTTCTCTCCACTAGAACAGTTATCTTACCATACTGTGGAGGTTTAACTTTCAGAAAATGTTTATCATGCCCTGGAAAAGCTTGCTGCAGTCTCCAATTCACTGACATCAAGACCGATGAATACAGGTAGTTTTCTGGCCAATTCCTACCCCAAACTGACATCACCACGGCCGTCCTAAAAACCCACAGCTCCCTGGTCCTTACCCTACCCATACATAAAGTAAAGACTAGAACAAGGAAACAGTATATGAATCAAGTCTCCTGCTATGAGCAGTCAATCACAGCAGGTAAAAGCTCAAATTACCCTTAGCACTTTGACAGCTAGGGAAGTTATGTGTGAAGGGGGATGGCAGATGAGTCAAAGTAGCACAATTCAGGCCTCACAAAAGACTTAAATTTAGCTATTCTAAAAAAAAAAAAAAAAAGGCAGCAGTAAAAATTACTTTGAAAAGTCTGTTCTGTGGCATTTGCACTGTTTGTGTTTTAAGTTGTCATTGAATGGCATGAAATGTTACTTAAAACTAACTGGCTGAAAGGCAGCAGTGTATGCATGTAAAATCAATGCAGTGACAGGAACTTTAGAAAGAGACCTGCGTGATGTAATTTTTTTTTTTTTACGGACAAGCACTGCACTGTGGGATACCTAGAAGCAGACTAAACAATCAGGATCACTTCAAGATGCTAAAACCCCATGTGGTCAGACTTAGAAATTATGCATAAAAATATTTAAATACCTTCTAATAGTCCTAGAGTGGTGTTAAAATGTAGGAAACACCAAACCATGATGAAATAAACACGTTTACTGAATCTGTGGGTGCAGTTCTCCTTTAAATTCCTCTCTTTTCAACAGGTAAGGGGGAAAGCTTCAGTGTCTCATTTTTATTTTAGTTATTATTGGCTTGTGATATGAAATAGTTATTAGATGTATATCAAAATTTTCAATTAAATACACATGTTTCTATGAAATACAAGTTCTGTCCAGCCTAGCCAAGTTCTTGTATCTTGGGGAATATGTACATTCACTCCGAACTTCTACTACTGAATACACATCTTCCATGCCAAATATTTTCATAAATTTCTTCAAAAATCTACCCTCGTTATATTTCCCTTCTAGGCCCCCCAAGTCACATACTCACTACAGCAAATCAAATTCTAGTCCTCACATACAAATAATATTCCCTGCTGAAAGCTGATTATTTCTCCCAGAATTTTCTTAAGTTCCATTATAGCAGGTTTTGATGGAATATAAATACATGCCAGTGTAATCCTCTTCCCTTGCCAGTAGTCCCTTAGTACTACAAATCTACCATTATCTTTTTTATCCTCTTCTATGAGGATTGCAGCTCTTCTTGCAGTTAATATATGTACTCCCCCTTTCCTCTGTCCCAGATAGTCCACTGAATAACCAACCTGAAAACCTTTATCAAATTCACATGCTCATTTCTTTCTAAATGTGTCACCTATAGCATAGCTATTCGCACTCCACATTTTTAATGCAGTTCACTCCTCTTTTTTGTAAATATCTGTGACGCCACTTACATTTAAAGAAAATACAGAAAGTGTTGTCATTTTGTTAATAAGTTACTATTCTCCCTGTCATTTGTAACATTTTTTAATGTCTAGTTCCAGCTTTTGTGTACACTGTTTGGCAAGTTAATTTTCTATATAGTTGTTTCTTGTCATCTCCATTTGAACCTATAACACATCTTACAAAAATTATTGTTTTAGTGAAGGCCCTCAAACAAAACAAACACACCCCCAGAACAAACTAAAACCCAGTAACTTAATAGTAAACAAAATTAAGTACATCTTCAAATACAAACATTTAAACCTCCTGAACGGAACGACTGTCCCAGACGGACAGTCTCACTCACAAACTTGGATTAACCTATAAGGAAGGCTATCCATTTAATAAGACATGTAGTACAACCTGTGCTTCTACTAAGTTCTGTCTGTTTCTGACATCTTTACTACTCTCCCAGAGTGGGAAAGCACTTGAATACTTAACAAACCATTACCTCTTAGCCATTGAAAGAAAGTATACTGTTATTGCTCCTTATCAGATTGTCTTCATGGAGACAAGAGAACCAGATACATAGTTGCCTCTACAAGTACGAATTTATTGCTAGAGAAAAAAATGTTTTATTATATTCAGTAATCTTTTTTTATTTGTTTGCTTCCCCTTAAAACTTGTGATCAAACCAGGGGCCTTAATCCAGTCATTCTTCTGTGCAAGACTACGAAAAAGCACATACATTTTTCTTGTAGCATGCTCTTTTGACCAGACTTTTCTTCTTTGTTTTACACTGCAGTGCCATCATTTCTTAAAACTGAAAAGAAAAGAAGAAATGAAGGAGAATGAGAGAAAAACAGCAGGGCACCTGTTTACTTTAGTGTCCCTATTACACTCGAAAATAACCAAAAAAGCTTTATAGCATGCAGATTGCGTCATGCATTATAAAAATACTACTGCTAATTACAAAATTTTGTTTTACTTACAATTAACTCTTTCTTTCCTCTTCCCCTCTCTTACTACAAGTTTAACAAAAATCAAAAAATCCAATATTCCCAGGTTTTAATGTTCTGTCATGTTTCACAAATGTAATTAATGCTTTGTAATCCCACATTTGTCAATTTGGGAGTTGCTGGTTTTCTTCCTGTTTATCTCCATCTCCCAAATCCAGTCTCTGCTTCATTTCCAACATTCTCCCACTTCTAGTTAACGCTTGTGCTTTTTTCTGTGTTTCAAGCATTTTCCATTGAAGTATTGGAAAAGGTTCACTGGCACAGTCTCACTAAGAACTTTATTACCAGAAGAACAAGAAGCAGAATTTCCTTCTTTTCACAACTCACCTTTTTGTTTGACAAACTTTTGTATTTCCTCCTTGGCATGTTCTGCGTCAAAAAATGATTCTGACCCTCCAGGAAAGAATATTCTGAAAACAGCCGGATACAGCAGTTTGAAATTCACAACTGCTTCTCAACATGATACTTTTATTCCCGTTGTGGAGATTATCAATATTTGAATAAAGAATTCTGTGCTGACATTTGAGTGCTGGCCATTTGTTTTTTGTTGTTTCTCAACATTCCCTGATTACTGGAATAAATGTATTTCTCTTCTGCCTAGTGTACAGTGAGTAATCATTTTCCACAAAAATTCTACAGTCTCCCACTTTTAGTACTTTGCCCTTCTGGCACAGTTTTGTCGGAATCAGCTCTTTCTCTTGATAGGATTGCATCTTTACTATTAAAGGTCTAGGTTTCTCTCTCATGGCAAGGTTTGGAGCATACACACAATGTGCCCTTTTAATTAACAACTCCTGCTGTAGAATACCAGTCCAGTTGCTTATTTGTGCTTTCATAAAACAAATACAGTATGTTCCTTCCAAATTCTCTGGTACAAGGGAAAATCTCAGGTTTTCCCTATGTGCTCTGTCCTCTAATTCTATTATTTTTGAAGCATCTTTTCTTGAGCGGTCTTATATTCACAGCCAGTCTTTTCTTCAATTCAACCTCTGATTTATGCAGTTTTATCACCTCACCTCATCTGAGTATCTGTTTAAAGCTATTTCCATTTTTCCAGCCTTTTATTTGAGTTGATATACTCCTTCAGTGTTTTGTTTATTTTAATCAGCTCCGAGTACATTTGACTTTTTCCTGTAGGTTCATGGAAGTCATGTCTTGCACTGCTTCGTTTCCTTCAAAGCTGCAGAATTCTTGTCACTCTGTTTTCACATCACCTTTTCTGACTGATTTTCACTCAGGATCTCAGTTTCTTTTTTTGCCGGCATCCAGGCAGTGCATTTACTAGCCAGTCACTGGAAATTACCCAAAAAGGCAAGTACACTGGATCTCTTTTCTGAATTTTTATTTTTCACACTATGAGTGCTGAAATTAAGCTCTCAGTGTAAAGCCATCCTGGAAGCTGTGCAACTTTCTGAAAATGTTTAGCAGTTTTAGGGTCAAGCCTAATAAGATTATAGATTATGCAGTTTATGACGTCTATTATAATAAGATCCATGGCTTTGCATATAAGCCTTGTAAGGCTGACAGGTCTGTAATTACCCAGGTCAGTTGTATGGCCACCATTGAGGGGCATTACTACAGCAGTGTTCCGCTCATTAGGGACAAAACCAGTAGCTAAACTTGGGTTAAACAGTTTGAGTGTGCCTGCAATAGCACATTTAAAACTCTTTATGAAATAAATCTGGTATATACTGCTGTTATTCTGCAGATAGGGGAATGAATGGGCAGTGGTTGCAATTCAAAGGATGGCAGGTGGGGGCACAGAAATAACATAAGAAAAATTGCTGTAGTCCTGCTAAGGCAAGTACAACTGCAGATTTAGATTTTTTTTTATATCTGGTCAGTTGCTCCTTGTTCTGGTCACAAGGTTAGTGCAGACTGGTGTTTTATTACTGGCAGACAAATTCAGGTATTACAAATTAGATTATGGCCTTGAGAATTAAGTCTTATTAGTTAAAATGCATCAAAAAGTAAAACTTACTAGCACAATTACATTAGGGTGGAGTATCTAACCACCCTACCAGCCTAGATTTTTGATTAGCAGCCTAGGTGGCGGATGGATTGGCTTGAGCAGGAGGATTAAACTGTGAACACTATATAATAACTAAACAGTACATTTTTTGCTAAGCAGGTTCAAAAGGAAACAGTGCAAGTTTTTCCAGAACAAGATTAAGATCCCAAGAAGTAGCCACCTGCCTTCTAGGTGGGCAAATATGTAAAACACCTTGCAAAAACTGCTTCACTTGAGGTAGAGTAGAAAGGGGTAATCTAAGAGCAGTCAGGCAGATATGGCCAAGCGATAAATCTTGAAAGAATAATAAGAAAGGCCAGAGGATAACTCACACAAATACTCAAGAATCACAGCAGTGTGAACCTTAAAAGGGTCCTGTTTTTTGTTCTGGCACCAATGAGAAAATCTTTTCCACTGACCCATACACAATTCTCTAGTACCAGGTTTCTTTGCCTCCATTAATACCTGCAGCACATTCACAAAAAAGGTGCCTAAAGGGTATTAAAATTATATCATTCACAGAGTCAGAAGAAGCTGAAGGTTGTTATGTGTGATTAAATCTATTCTATGAGAAAGTTTGTAATTGCCTTGGGAATTTTCAAAAGATGGGAAAACTATTATTTCTGGGCCTAAATAGTGTCACCACAATTATCCTTGGGGAGTCAATTCTGTATCTTTAAAAGGACCCTCGTTAGAGTAAGGGGCGGAAAAGTATACAGGAACATTCCCATTCATGGGAAAGAAAAAGAATCAGTCCTCCAGGCCTCAATGCAAGGGATCCTGGTGAAGACTTTTTTTTTTTTTTTTTTTTTTAACAGTGAGGCGACAACGCTAACGCTACCGCTGCACCACTGCGCTATCCACAGTTGAAGCAGTGCTCCTCAACCCTATTCAGGTGCAGCCTAGACTGTAAATTCATGCTGGGGATGGCACCTATGCCCCTCATGGACAGCAGCAGTTGGTGCTGATCATATACTCTGTCTGTGAATAACAACTATCTAATTGAAGTCAAATTAGGGAACACAGGTATAAAATGGCTAGGCTTGTAAAGGCCCTAGGGCCATTAGCCTAGTAACCTATGAACCTATGTGCAGTCTGGTCAAAGGAATCATGAGAATAGTAGAAGCTATGAAACCTAGAACTCCAAGGATATTCCCTTTCAAATGCCAGAGTATGGATAGAAAACATCAGAAATTGCTCACTGTAACATTTTGTTTTGTCTTGAGGAAGAAAGGACATCCTGTGCGTTGTACCTAGAAGACATCCCAATAACACCATCCTGTGGGGTGGAATAGGAAAATAGTTATCTTTGTTCATCTAAAATCCAAGGCTGAGAAAAATTATCAAAGCCAGAGATTCTTTACAGTCTATGAAAGAATCTGCAAAAATAAGGCAAATCTCTAAACATGAGAAATGTGAATGCCTTGCAACCTACAACTGGCTATTACCGGAGCTGGGCACTTTTTAAACACTCTTGGAGCTGTATATAAACCAAGTGTCAATGCAGAAAAATGAAAATGTAAACCAGACAGAAAAATGCATAATGTGTCTGAGACCTTTGATGACTGGAATATGATGGTAAACATCTTTGAATCCAAAGTTACTAGAAAACAGAGGTGGAATGAAGGACAATAGGAACTATAGACACAACCTTTTCAATTTTCTAATTTTGATGTGAAGACTTAGAAAAGAAAGGTCTATGACAGGTCTCCAGGTTCCATCTTTTTTGGAATCAAAAATTCTTGAATAAAATCCTTTTCCTCTTCGGCCTAGGGAAAGCAGCTCTATAACTCCCTGAGACAGTATCTGATCTAGGATAGGAGGGATGTAGAGGAAACCCTTGAAATGGAGGAAGGGAATTCCACTGCCAATTTTACCCTTTTAGAATGATCTTAAGTATCCAAACATCTGAAGTTATCTGGTGTCACACAGGAGAGTGAAGACCTAGGCTTCTGGGATAATTTTACCGGACTGCCAGGATGGGGATGGGAAAACACCTGTTTTCTTAGATTGTCCTCGTGTCAGGGAGCTTCTCTGAACCATTCTGAGACTTTTCTTTTTAATTTTGTTTGCCCGTATTTTCTTGGGAATTCTTATTCTGCATCTGAGAGACGAACCTGAACTGGAAGAAAAGTTTCTATCATATTTTCTATTACATTTGGGAAAGGAGGGCTAAACAAATCTGTGTAATCTCTTGAATGAATATCTCCCTTTTATGAAACCTTTAAGGACCTCAGCAGGGAAAGGATCAGGTAACACTTCTTCATCCAGGGGACCATTCAAGATCTCAGCTTTGACATTATTTGGTAAATTATGAGAATGTAGCCAGGCAAATCTTCTCACAGAGCCAATGGCTGTCATCATTAGTGTCATAAGCACATTTTAAAGAGTGGGCTACCTAAGACACATAAAATATTACAGAATTCAAAAATGTTTAAGCTTCTGAAGGAGGAAGACTAGCAATTAAATTTTCTCATACTGTCAAAAGAAACCAGCAACAATTTAGATTAAGTAAGCCTAACAATTTACAATTGGAAAAAGCGAAAAAGTCTAGTTTTAGGTTTCCTTTTTCTAAGAGACCCCACAGAAAAAGAGTGGCATAAAGGACAGTCCCTTCTCAGAGAATGAAGCTCCTCAAGGTAGCTTAGTGATGGAGCATCCCCTGGTCCCTTTCCCAGTGCCAGCAGGGGTGGTTCTTGCACAAAAAGGGCAGCTGAACAGCTACAGAGGACATGCCAGCCTCCCAGTCCTTAGTGGCTTCCTATGTTGCAACAAGAAAGGGACAAACAGAAAGAGATAAGCAGTCCAAGGAACAATTGATCGCCACAGAAGAGTCACCCATCAGCAGCTGAGGTGAAGAGGAAACTGGTGTGAATACAAATCCTCCCAGATAACTTGTTTTCTTCTAGCGGCCCTGGGAAGGGCCTGTAGTTTAACCACACCTATGTGGACCTCTTTGAAACTATCAAGATTCAACCCTTTAATTATTATTTTACATTTTTTGACCGGGATAGTCCAACTGGGCTAACAAGCCCTTTTTCAGTGGAAGCCCAGGGAGAAAAGCTCCACAAAATCAATACAATTGAAAATACACAACTGAATTTACAAATAGAAAAAAAAATATTTTTCACAATGGAGTAAGAATAAAAAGCTGTACAATTTTGGTAACAGAGCAATATGAACATAAGATATGTATACCACAAAGGTTTCTATGCAAACACAGATTGCAGTATCCTGATCCTGGGTGACTTTAGCTATCCAACAATAGACTGGAAAAACTATTCATGCCAGAACACAAATGTGCAGAGATTCCTCGATTTTATAAATACAAATGCCTTGGAACAGCTAGTCGATATAGTCAATACCCCAACAAGAGGTGATAATATCTTGGACTTGGTATTAACCAACATGAGTAACCACTACAGCACCCCTACAGCATTATCCTCCCTGGTAAGATCTGACCATAAAGTGGTCACTTTCATAGTCACTATCTCCCCCGACCCCCCTCTAGCTAGGGTAAAAAAAAAAAAAACTTCTCCAAAAAGCAGATTACAACCTAAGGGATGGTATAAACAGCTTCACAGACCCCCCCCCCCCCACTGGAGGAACTGGCACCAAAGTCCAAATCTACAGCAAAATACTATATGAGCATTTATATAGATGCATGGAATCAGGAATACCCAACAAGACAAAATCATCCTCCGCAAGGAAGAGTAAACCTGTCTGGTAGACATCTGCAATAAACAAACTATATAACAAAAGAAAATAAAAATTGCTGTCCAGGGCCAAGGAGCACTAGTGAAATCCTCTAAAGCCAACTTAGAGTACAAAAAGGCCACATCTACTAGAGACAATCATAAGGCCTTCTTCACATATTTCCACAACCTCAAAGGAAGCGCCCAGATCTGTTCAGAACTGGAGGTCGACACCACATACACAAATGTTGTAGATATAGCCAACCTACTGGCTGACAGATTCAGTGAAAATTTCACCCCTCTGTCCCCTCCCCATCTGTAAATCAGGACATCCCCAGTACCTGCCTCCCCTTATCTCTAGGGAACAGATCATCACTGCCCTCGCAAAGGCAAAAAATACAGCCTCCATGGGACTCGATAACATCGGAGGCTGCATCCTACATGAATTCAGGCATGAACATGCAGCACCATTATACACCCTACTTAACCAAAGCCTGAGCACTGGCTTTGTCCCAGTCGAGTGGAGGACAGCCACCGTCATCCCTTTACACAAAGGTGGAGCATCCACCAATTCGGGAAATTATAGGCCCATTAGCCTAACTAGCCTGATCTGCTTTGCCATGGAATGGATTATCATGGACCTCATTAATAGGGACCATGGCAACCTCCAAACACTCGACCCCACACAGTTTGGCTTTGCAAGGGGAGATGATATCTGTTAAATCTGGTTGACTTTGTTGAGACAGTCACCAAAGCCATGGACGAGGGGAAGACTGTGCAAACCACCTACCTTGACCTGGCCAAAGTCTTCGACACTATTCCCCACTCAGGCATAATAAACTCTCTCAACTAGGCATCAGTCCATATGTTACCAGATGGGTAGTAAACTGGCTCACTGATAGAACCCACCTAATCAAAACAGAGGAAGCCACCTCAAACAGTAGACCCGTAAAGTACAGTTGTGTGCACTTACCATAAATGTAGATGTTAGAGTGTATTCACTGTTGCAGTCCTAACCAATGGGTTATCCAGCTCCTGCTAGCTCTCGATCGGCCAGAATACCAAAGGCAAGTAAAAATCATGTTGGCTGTCGCCAGTTGTAAAGGATGTCAGGGCATCAGATATAAAAGGAGGCAGCAGACGTCACTTCCTCAGTCTTTTTTGCCATAACAGTCAGAAGCCCCCAGAAAACAAGGCTTAAACTAAATTTAGCCTGTAGCTTAGGAAAAGAGAAAAAAGGGGAAGGAGGGAGGTAAAGCAGGACTGCAACAGTGAATACACTCAAACATCTACATTTATGGTAAGTGTACACGACTGTACTATGTTCGTGTTTCACTGTTGCAGTCCCAACCAATGGGTTGATTACCAAAGTCCAGAGAAAAGGGAGGAGGAACCAACAGAATCAAGGATTTGAGATAATGCCCTGCAAAACAGCAGTGGCAAACCCTGCCCTGGCTTTTGAAAACAAAGGCAAATTATAATGCTTTGTGAAAGTGTGAACAGAAGACTATGCAGCAGCTTCCAAAAGGTCTTTAGTAGGGACACCTCTTAAAAACGCTGCAGACATGGAAGCTGCTCTAGTTGAGTGGGTCCTAACCCCCTGAGGAGGAACCTTGCCATGAAAGGAATAACAAAAAGTAATACAATGAGCAATCCATTTAGAAATGGTTTGCTTAGAAATAGCCTTGCCCTGGGCTCCAGGGGCAAAGCTGACCAATAGCTGAGCTGATTTCCGAAGGTCTTTAGTGCTGTCCAGGTAAAACCTGAGCTGTCTATGCACATCAAGAGAATGTAGGATCCTTTCACCTCTATTTCGTGTATTAGGAAAGAAGGTAAGAAGGTGTATGGACTGATTAAGAGTCAAGCTAGAAACCACCTTAGGCATAAAGGAGGGGTTGGTTTTCAGAGAGACCCTATCTGCATGGAAAATAAGAAAAGGCTTCACAGCCATCAAAGCCTGCAGCTCCACAACCCTCCTTACTGATGTTATAGCCAAAAGGAAGGCAGTCTTCCACAAGAGAAACTTTAAATCTGCAGTGGCAGCTGGCTCAAAATGAGGAACAGTGAGTTTCTCTAGAACAAAATTAAGATCCCAGGCTGGAGTACGCGCCCTTCTGGGAGGTTTTAAGTTGCAAGCACCTCTGAGAAACATTTTCATCAGAGGATGAGAAAATGGGTTGTTCAAAAGAACAATGAGCAGAAATGGCTAAGCATGGATATTGATAGAGGAAAAAGAAGACCGCCCTGAAGCAAATCAGCCAGGTATTCCAGGATCAGATGAAGGGTAGGCTGAGAAGATGCCCCTCTAGCCTGCATCCAATGACAGAATCTTTCCCATTTGCCAGCATAAGACTTCCTAGTGCTAGGCCTCCTTCAGCACGTCAACCACCTGCTGGGACAAGGAAGAAGAATAAGATGGAGCCAAGCTGCCAAATGGAGAGACTGAAGTTGAGGATGTAGAACGTTTCCCCCTTCCTGAACAAAAAAAATCTGGCTTCAGAGGAAGATACCGAGGAGGAAATTGGGAGAGACTGTGAAGTAGTGGATACAAATGCTGCCTGGGCCAGTCCGGAGCTATGAAAATAGTCCATGGTTGTCACTGATCTTCAATAATACTCTGGGAATAAGAGGAGGGAAGGCATAAACTGACAGCAGCATCCAAGGGAAGGACAGAGCATCCACTCTCCAGGCTCTGCTGTGATGCTGTCTGGTGCAAAAAAAAAAAAAAAAAAAAGAGGTAGAAGATGGTTGTCTGGAGAGGAGAAGAGATCCACTTGAGGAGTGTCCCAACGTTAAATGATGCTGTAAAAAACTGCTCTGTTCAGCTGCCACTCATGAGGATCCAGGGTCTGTCTGCTCAACTAGTCTGCCAAAACACAGAGCCTTCCTGGAAGAAACTGAGCTAGGAGATGCAGGCCCAGGGATGCTGCTATGGACCAAAGACTCATGCTCTGTCTGCACAGGAGGTAAGAATGAGTCCCTCCCTGCTTGTTGATGTACCACATGACTGTGGTGTTGTCTGTCCTGACAAGAAGGGTCCCTTGAGAAAGGAAATGCTTGAAAGCTAGTAAAGCCTGCTGGACTGCCATCAACTCCTTAAATTTATGTGCAGGTGCATCTGCTGGGCATTCCAACTTCCCTGCATGCATCTGCCATCCAGGTGAGCTCCCCAAGCATAGTCCGATGCATCTGTGGTAAGAACTTGAGTGGCCAGGGGTGGGCAAAAAGGCATGCCTTTGTTTTGTAGACAGGCTGTTGCCCACCAAAGAAACTCTGCCCGCAGACATGGAAGCAGAGGAATTATCACATCCAGGTCCTGTGTGTTGACACCAAGTGTTCTTGAGGTACCATTGCAATTTCCTCATAGGCAGTTTTGCATATGGAATCATGAGAATGCAAGAGGCCACGAATCCCAGAGCTTGCAGGTATTTCCTTGCAGGGAGCTGGGACAGGCTTGCCAAATCCTTGAAGTAAATTGAAAGAGTGGTCTGCTTCTCCTGGGTGAGATGTATCATCTGGGTGGCTGTGTTCAGACTCACTCCCAGGAATGTAATCTCTTTGGATGGCACCATTTTTGATTTTTCCACGTTGAGAGTGTAACCCAGGGAAGAGAAGAGAGTCTTTACAAATTCTAGATACTTTAGCAGTTGTTCCTGAGAATTTGCTTGAATTAGACAGTCGTCCAAATATGGATAAATCTGAATTTTCTTTTGCCTGCAAAAAGCAATGACTGGAGCCAGGCACTTTGTGAAAACTCTGGGAGCAGCAGATAAGCCAAAGGGCAGCGCAGAGAACTGATAATGTTGCTTGTCCACCCGGAAACAAAGGTATTGCCTGCAATTTTCCCTGAGAGGGATGTACAGATAAGCTTCTTTGAGACCCAATGTTACCAGCCAAAAATCCTTTTCTAACATTAGCAGTAAATGATACAGAGTGAGCATTTTGAACTTTGGAATGATCAAGAAAGTGTTCAGGATGGATAGATCCAAGATAGGACACCAGGTGCCTTCTTTTTTTGGAACTAGGAAAAGTCTGGAATAGAATCCCTGGTCTACCTGCTGAGCAGGAACTGATTCTATTGCTCCCACATGTAATGGGGACAAAATTTGCTTTTCTACTTCTGCCCTTTGGTTTGGAGGAGCATCCAGGAATCCTTTGGGTACTGGAAAGAAAACTTGTGCTCTAGGGATACAGTTCTGAGTATCCACTTGTTGTCCGTGATGATGGCCCAAACATTTGCAAACAGGGCCAACCTTCCCCCTAAAGGACTCCCCGGGCAGGCAAGAACAGACAGAAGTTGGACAAAGTCATAGTCATTGAGAATGTTTAGACTGAGATGCAGGTTTAGAACTTCCTGCCTTGGAAGAGGTAGTCTGCCAACGCTTAGACCTTTGAGGGGTAGCCCCCCTACCCCCTAGAAGATTTGTAACTTCTAGTCCTAGAACGGCTCTGTCTGCTAGTATCAGGGAACATCCAACTCTTAGAAGGGTAATTCCTGCTAAAGCAAGAGGCTGAACTTGCAGGAAGTCTAACTGTCTGCATAGACTTGGCCTTGTCTTCCATCTTCTTGAGCACTTCCTCTGCTTTGCTGCCAAAAAGACTGTCCTTATGCAAAAGTACATCTAAAAGCTTAGCCTTAACAGGCTCTCGTAGGGGCTGCTCCCTGAGCCAAGCATGCCTTCTAATAACAAAGCCAGTAGCTGTAGCCCTACAGGAGGCTTCCAGAATGTCAAAAACCACAATGTAAAGAATGCTTATTGACTAGACTGGCAGAATTCAGTAAATCCTGCATATCCTTACTCTCCTCCAACTGAGGCAAACCTGCTATCCTAGATTTAAAAACTTCCAAAGTGTGCTGCTGGTACTTCAGCATATGAAAAAGACAATTAACAGACCTAATAGCAAGAGTGGTAGGGGTATAAACCTTTTTACCCCACCTATCTAGGTTCCTGGATTCCCTGTCAGAAGGAACAGGATTTTTAATAACAGTGGCCCTGACTCCTTTAGGGCCTTGAGAAATAACCTCTGGATCAGCCAATGGATTCCTGAAAAGAAACAAATGAGAATCAGGAACTCTATAGTACCCGTCAGGTTTCCTGGGAAAAGGAGGCACCAAAATTGGAGTCAAGGAATTTTCCAGAAAAACATCATCAACTACTTCCAACACAGGAGGAATAGCAAAAGGCTTATGCTGAGGCAAATCCAAAAACTCCCTAATCCTTTTCTTAGAAAGGGATAATCCTGACTTTCCCATTTAAAATGTTCCCTGAGAGTATTTAAAGTATTACCAAAAGTGAAATCTTCTGGAGGAGAAGCAGAAGGGATGGACTGCTCTGCGTCTGAATCCTCAAAAGGAGAGAAAGCTTGAGAAACTTCTTCATCCACAGAAATACCATAAGTATCCGAACCTGATGAGGACAAAGTCTCAGGAGAGACATCCCTACCCCTTTTTGAAGGAGGAGACTGTGCACCCCCTAATAAGAGTCAAAAGGTCATCAGCCATTTTAACCATTTGAGAATGAGGGGAACGAGAGGAAATTGGAGCCCGATTCTTCACAGGCTTACGACTGGAAGATTTACCTGCAAGTATAAAAGATTCGGGAGGCCTGGCAAGCGCCAAAGTCGTCTGTATGAGCTTGCAGTCTGAACAATGAACCGAGGTCTCTGACACCGGATTCAGCTTCACGGCTCCGGATCCAGCTGAAGAGGCAACAGGTCAGAAGGCAAAATGGACACCAAAGGCCTGGGGTCCTCAGAAATGGCCTCACCAGAGGCCTGCAGTTGAAAATCTGTGGGCTGCAAAGGCGCCTCATTGGCTACCGCATGACTGACTACCAACCTAACCTCATCCGAGGACTTGTCCTTCGGAAGCTTGTCGCAGTCCTTATCCTTATGCTTCTTGGGGATATCCAAAGCCTGAAGACTAGCGGATGCCATACCGGCAAACTTAGGCCAAACTCCAAAATACTTAGCTAAAAGCTTAGCCCGAGGACGAATACTACAGAGATTAAAGGAAACACAAAGATCACAATTCGGAACATCGTGGTCAAAGCCTAAACAAACAATACAATAGGAATGAAAATCTCTATGGAGAATCCGCTTTCCACAGGTAAGACAATTATTAACCTTTTCTGACATTCGTTAAGGCAAGAAAAGAGGATCCCCAACAGGATACTTAGCTGTAGTTGACTTCAACTTTGTAGTCAAAACACAAAAGGTAAACTGCCGACCAGCACTCTTGCTTCAGGCTCCGCAGCAAGGAAGACTGAGGAAGTGATGTCGGCTGCCTCCTTTTGTATCGGATGCCCTGATGTCCTTTACAACTGACAGCCGACGTCATTTTTACTTACCTTTGGTATTCTGGCTGATAGAGGGCTACCGGGAGTCAGATAACCAATTGGTTAGGACTGCAACAGTGAAACAGGATGAACATAGAGCGCTGTACTCCAGGGATCGGTCTTGGGGCCTCTGTTATATACATCTCTGAGGTGCAGGCCAAAACCAGTGGGCTATGGCTGACCAAATTTGCAGATGACTGCAAGCTGGGTGTGGTCATCAATTCCCCAAGTGATGTGGACATCCTCCAAGAGGGTCTCACCCAAACACATGACTGGTGCCAGAAACTTGGCCTCAAGCTGAATGCCAAAGAATGCATCATCATCCCCTTTGGGGAGAGTGACATCCCCAGAGGTTATCACATTAATAACAATGTCCTAAGTACGCAATCAGTCATGAGGGATCTGGGCACCCAGGTTGATAGCAACTTGGCTTTTCACCACTATGTTGCTTCTGTTGTATGGAAAGCTTCCTACATGGCCCACCTCATAAATAAGGGTCTCTCACCCAGGGACAAGGAGGTCATAATATCCCTGTTTTCTTCCCTTATAAGGCCAATTATTGAGTACAAAGCCCTCTTCGGCATGTACCTCGCAAAATACATGCAGCAGCTGGAGAGACCACAGAGGTTTCTCACCAGGGGAATCCAGGGCCTCAAACATCTACCCTACACAGACAGGCTAAAAGCCCCAACCCTCTACTCAGTTTCATACCGACTCCTCACAGCTGACCTCTGTCTGGCATACAAAGCAATCTCAGACCCCGCCTTCATGGGACTGCTGCATATCTGAAAGTGAAGCTCCACTCAAGTAACCCGCAAGCTTGACCTCAACCTGGTCTGTGACATCAATAGGACTTGTTGGCAGGACATATTTGTGTCCCAGAGACTCCCCTATCTGTGGAATAGACTCCCTCTCCATGTCAAGCAGAGTACCTCATTATCCCTTTTTAAGAGCAACCTGGATAACTGGATGGGAAACAGAAAAGACACCCCTGGGATTCCACCTGTGTCCCTGCTGGACATGGGCGTTGGGTGCTGACTTGTCTAAACATGGGCTAAACTCTTGGATAGGCTTACAAAGGCCTCAGGGCCAATAGCCTAGAAACGTCTTATGAACTTGGACTTGGGTCCATGTCCTAGCTGAAAAAGAAGCATCACAGGCAGACAGCAGTATGTTACCTCAGCACCTAAAAACTACCTTCTGAGGAAATTGTTTAGAGGTTACCACAAAACACAGTTCCCCAGCCCCTCAACACTGTTGTCCAGAAACAGCACACTTTTCCTCAGACGAAAATGGAAAAAAAAAAAAAAAGGGAATCCTCAGTGACCTAGGATGGTCCATCAGCCAAAAAAAGGTGTAAAACAAATGCTTAGTGGAGCTTAACATAGTCTGTTAAGATACAAACAGGAATTTAAAGTTTTGTGGTATAACTTTTAATGACAACCAGCAAAACCAAAAAGTCCAAAGTCCCTAGCAATAAAATCTGAGGTAGGAATTCAATTTATCTTCACAAAATAAATATGTTCAAGGAATTCCCCTGAGGGAACCACAAGTCAAAATACAAACTTCTGAAGTACAACTTTTGATGACAACCACCACACATCCCAGATATTGCCTCAAACATATTTTTGACTATAAAAAAAAAAAAAAAAGTTTTCTTCACAAAAATTGAAACTCAATAGCCAATACAAAATACACTCTCAGCCTGCCTGACAGCACTCACTACTCCTGAATCAACCTGGCTCTCAGTCTCACCAACAACAAAAAAAAAATTAATTCCAAGAAAACATGGTTTAATTTTAAAACTTAAAGAAAAAAATAATACAGTTAGAATTTAAATGGTTCAAAAACAGTTCCAACAATAGAAAATGCAAAAAACAAAATCAGAGGCAATATAGTTTTTTAATTTCTTGGTGTACAGACGGGTCTATATTAAATTGTCGACAGCTCACAATGTCGACTCAAATGTTCGACACCAAAATGTCGAACTACGAAAATAGCGAACAGCCATATAACCGCTTTCCAACGGAAAGAAATCGGTTGGCCAAACAACAACAGCACACATAACCGAAAATATTTATTTAAGTGGGGGGCTTCGTCCCCCACCCCCCTAACTAAATATTCTAACTCCGAGACTGCACTACACTCAGGGAAAGGGCAGGTCGCAGAGAACAGCGAACCAATTTCTTTCAGTTAGAAAGAAATCGATTATATGGCTGTTCACTATTTTCATAGTTCGACATTTTGGTGTTGAACATTTCAGAGTAGACATTGTGAGCTGTTGACAATTTAATATAGACCCGTACAGACACTCAGCAAAATTACAGTGGATATAAAATTATACACATCACTGTTAAACTGCCAGGTTTTGGGGATATAAAAAAAAAAGGAGACCACAATAAATCATTTCTAAACTTTTCCCACCTTTAATGTGACCTATAACCTGTACAATTCAATTGAAAAACAAGCAAATCTGTTAGGGGAAAAAAAAAATAAAAAATAAAAAACGTACAATAAGCTGGCTGCATAAACTAATACTTTGTTGAAGCACCTTCTGATTTAATTACAGCATTCAGTCTTCTTGGGTACACACCTGCCATCAATTAAAGAGACTCTGATTAACCCCAAATAAAGTTCAGCTATCCTAGTAGGATTTTCCTGAAATTTACTCAGTTGCCTGCTACAGCAAAAGCCATGGTTCAGAGAGAGCTTACAAAGCATCAACGTGATCTCATTGTTCAAACATATCAGTCAGGAGAAGGGTACAAAAAAATTTCCAAAGCACTGGATATACCATGGAACACAGTGAAGACAATCAAAAAGTGGAGAAAATATGGGACAACAGTGATATTGCAAAGAACTGGACGTCCCTCCAAAACTGATGAAAGACAAGACAAAAACTGTTCAGGCAGGCTGCCAAAATACATACAGCAACACTGAAGGAGCTGCAGGAATTTCTGTCAAGTACTGGTTGTGTACTACATGTGACAACAATCTCCCCTATTCTCCATATGTCTGCACTATGGGGTGGGGTTATAAGTCAGAAGCCTTTACTTACACAGAAAAATATCCAGGCCCGGCTAAAATTTCTAAAACAATACAAGTCTCCCAAAAGCATGTGGGAAAATGTGTTATGGTTTGATAAGACCAAGGCTGAACTTTTTGGCCACAATTCCAAAATGTACGTTTGGCACAAAAACAACACTTCGCATTACCAAAAGAATGCTATCCCCAGAGTGAAGCATGTCAGTGGCAGTATCATATTTTAGGGTTGCTTTTCTTCAGCTGGAAC
Source organism: Protopterus annectens (assembly GCF_019279795.1). Lineage (NCBI taxonomy): Eukaryota > Metazoa > Chordata > Ceratodontiformes > Protopteridae > Protopterus > Protopterus annectens. Next base: position 416,897,376 of record NC_056747.1, on the reverse strand, counting down.
TGGGGCTTTAATCAACGTTGAGGGAATTATGAACAGTTCCAGATACCAGTCACCTTTGGCCCAAAACCTTCAGGTGTCTGCTAGAAAGTTGAAGATGAAGAGAAATTTCACATTTCAACATGACAATGACCCCAAGCATACATCCAAATCAACAAAAGAATGGCTTCACCAGAAGAAAATTAAAGTTTTGGAATGGCCCAGCCAGAGCCTAGACCTAAATCCAACAGAAAATCTGTGGGGTGACCTGAAGAGGGCTGTGCACAAGAGATGCCCATGCAATCTGACAGATTTGTAGAGTTTTTGCAAGGAAGAGTGGGCAAATACTGCCAAGTCAAGATGTGCCATGCTGAAAGACTCCTACCAAAGAAGATTGGATGCTGTAATTAAATCAAAAGATGCTTCAACAAGTATTAGTTTAAGGGTGTGCACACTTATGCAACCAGCTTATTGTACATTTTTTATATTTTCCCCTAACAGATTTGTTTTTCAATTAAATTGTACAGGTTAAAAGGTCACATTAAAGGTGGGAAACGTTTTGAAATTATTTATTGTTGTCTCATTTTTTTATATCACAAAAACCTGGCATTTTAACAGGGGTGTGTACAATTTTTATATCCACTGTAAGTTTAAGATACCTCCAAACTAGTGTACTGAAGTGCAGCTTCCAAAGTACTCCAAGCCACAACAGACCAGTCCAGCTACATATCATAAAATGACTTGACAGGTTCACTAGGCTTTCTTTCCTTGCACACTTGGTAATAGTTTTTGATAATGTGGATAATCATTTACCATTAATAAACTTTATGAGATTTTGCAGAAAGCCTGATAAAATAATTTAAGACTTTCCATGCCAACAAAGTGAACAGAACTAAAGAAAAACTCCATTTATATTGGAGGCTACCTCAGACATCTTCCAATAATTTCTGTGTTCCTTTTTGTTCTCCGATTTTGTTAACATCTTTACCTGGTTCATAAAAAATAATTATTCGTACTATAACACCTAATGCCTGGGCATTAAAATCTACAATTACCATATTTTTTGCAAAACAATATACAATAACTCAGCCATAACTTTTTTCCCTTAGATAATTCTGGAGTTATTCAATAAAGATGTACATCATAAAATATGTACTTATTCTTATCCTAACAATTCAAAGAACTGCTCACATAAAAAAGCAACAGTTCTTCTCTCTCTCTCTCTCTCTCATTTACAGGTTTCTTAGGAGCAGGGGTTGGGTTTCTAGCTACTTAGAGGCATTCAAGAAGGCATCCTCTACAGCTCCCAAAGGTTTAGGGGCATCCACACCCAGTAAAACAAAGTACATTTTTTTGTAGTTCCAATACATCTCTGGTGTTCCAAATGAACTATTTTTATGCAACAAAGTATATCTCCAAATGAGACTTCCTCTGTGAATGAAGCAGAGGACATTGCGTCAGAATCCATGTCATATCTGGGGGGGGGGGGGGGGCATCTGGATTTGGGTATAGTGCAAATCTCCTCCCCTCACTATCTGAGGAGTCAACCACCTCTGGATTGCGTTTCCTTTGTCTGCTGGGCCACAGCTCTCCGCATTAAGGAGAAAGCAAAACATAATTGTGGAAAAGGCCTCATGTTAGGGGCACTTTTTAAATGATGGTACAATTAACTTATAACTTCTCAAAAGATTTCCAGTTTTAAGAGACATGAAGCAAAATTCTGAGCCAAAACTAGGAATGGCTGAGAGGTATGCTTATGGCAAAAGGGAGTCCAGACACTGACAGCTGACTTGCACTTGGGTGCTAACTCTGCAGGACATGCAGGAACCCTTAAACCAATCAGATCCAGTCCTGGGGAATAGTATGGGTGGGGGGGGGGAGTACAGTAAGGACCTGACAGCTGTCTCAGGCTCAGAAAAATGCAGGGAATTGAGGACAAGCATCTTGTGTTTAAAATTTTGTGGCCTATTGAGTGGGGCTGACATCCTGAAATCAGAAACTGGAGATTGGACTCCTATACCTCAATAGTACAGCCCAGGACATCTTCCCTAACTAAAATAGTAGGCCGACCATCATTCCCTTCTAAAAACATATCACATTTCACCAACAGGCATTACAGACAAGATGCCTGATCTGAGCTCTACTTAATGGTCTTAAGCTCAGTGAGATATGCCTAGATGAGCAGGCACGACAGACTTGAAAGGGAATGTGGGGAGCCGAAGGCTGTGCAAACTCTTCACCAGGACCCATGTCCATGAGCCTAACAGGGATGACAGCTATTGCTACTTAATCACCCACATTTCTCACAATAACTCTTGGGAGCCATCCAACATAAACGACAAACTGGAAGATGTCATGGTTGTATGAGCCATGGCCTTGAATCTCTCCTGACTCAAACAATTCTGCACGGAATGCTCTCTTCTCCCAAGGGTTTTTGTAGTACACCCTTGACAAACACTAGAACTCTCTATATTCTTCTTCTTTCGGCTTTTCCCTGTTAGGGGTCGCCACAGCGGATCACCAGTCCGCTCATGATTAGCAGTGGAGTTTTACAGTGTCCAGTTGCCAGCCCGGCGCCCAATCTTCCATGGAAGGCACACACACGCGCACACACACCTAGGGCCAATTTAGAGTTTCCAATCCACCTACAGCATGTCTTTGGGATGTGGGAGGAAACTGGAGCACCCGGAGGAAACCCACGCGACCACAGGGAGGACATGCAGACTCTGCACAGAAGGCACCCCAGCCGAGGATCGAACCAAAGAACCTCTTGCCGTGAGGCAACAACACTATCCGCTGCACCACCGTGGCCACCCCAGAACTCTCTATGTTCTGATCTGGGATAAAAAAAAAAAAAAAAAAAAAAAGGCAAAGCTTAAGGAAGTCGATTTGGGATTTGTCTACCACAACAGCACCTGCCTTCTTTCTTAAGGATGGATAACCCTGAACTATAAAATATATATCTGACCCTATTAAATCACACAACTGCAACAGCAGCTAAGTAAGCAATACACCAATAACAACAAGAACATTTCCACAATGGAGCACTTATATGATTGAGTTCTAAAAGAGGCAGAACCATGCAGGATTATGACAGCATATATAAGGTGCATATGCTGCAAAATGTGAGAAGTAAAATCTAAAATGGCGCAGGCAGATATCAACTTCAGAGAGGGAGCATCCTGACATCCTTGGGGGGGGGGGGGGGGTGAATGTCTACCCAACCTGAAATGAGAAGGGCGCTGAGCTCTGAAAGTTGCACTGGATGTCAGGCCTTCATAATCACTGAAGTTCCAGTAATAAGAATTACAGCAGCAATGTATGCGGTATACAAAGGTCGATCAATATTTAGTGCACAGATACAGTTATTCAGAAACTTACAATGCAGTGTCAGGCAACTATTGTTAAAGTAAAATTGTGTAAAATCTTACAGTAATGGTAGACATCCTTGCCTTCACTGCTGCAGTATTCATAGTTTATGGGATTCCCTGCCATGAAGCCAGTCATCCAGCCAGTCTACCAAAGCCTACCATTGTTTTAAGGTATGCTGAATGTCACCTAAACATTCCTTGCATAGCGTAGGGCATAAAGGTGACGTTCAGGCTTACCATCCTCAGACGTGATTGCCCCATAAGGAACAGCAGTCCAAGGAAAACCAAGGAGAACCTGCACATCCAAGAAGTTAAAAAAAAAAAAAAAAAAAAAAAAAAAAAAAAACACTAGAAGCATGGAGGCAGGGAGTAAATACTGCAGCAGTGAAGGCAAGGACATCTATGATAAGATTTTACACAACTGTACTATGCCCTTACATTCACCATTGCAGTATTGAGCAACTCGCACAAATAACAGAGAACTAAAGGAACATCCAAAGTAAGTGGGTCCAGGCCACGAGAAAGATGCCAAATAGAAAACCTCTTCCATTTAGATAAGTAGGAGTACCTAGTAGTAGGTTTTCTGGCCTCCTGCAGGACCTGCAACACGTCCTCAGTAAAAAGGCGTCAATGAGGGATCAAAACCCTAGCACCCAGTGTCAGTTGAAGCATGGACAGGTGGGGATGGATGAGAGACCCCTTGTCCTGTGTGAGTAGATCCACCCTGTGAGGTAACCTATGATGGATTGCCCTTGGTTAGATGCAAAAGTAGAGGGAACCAGTGCTGTCGAGGCCAAAAGGAAGTCACTGACAAGACTTTGGGAGCAACCTGTTGAATCTTGAACAGCACTCTCGGAATGAGAGGAAGGGAAGATAATGCATAAAGAAATATCCCCTTCCAAGAAAATGAGAGAGCGTCCACCTTCCATACCAGAGGACCTGGGCCTCTGGCACAAAACAGAGGAAGTTGTCTGTTCAGAGGGGAGGCAAAGAGATCAACTTGAGGAGTAACCCACTGGTGAACAATGTCCAGAAACACACACCTGTGAAGCATCCATTCATGGGATTGAGTGAAAGACCTGCTCAGAGTGTCTGCCACAATGTTTTGATCTGAAGAAATATAAACCGCCTGAAGAGTCACTTGATACTCGACAGCCAGATCCCATACCAGAAGTGCCAGCAGGCAAAGAAGGCAAGACCCCCCCCCATTTGTTGATAAATCACATAACTGTAGTACTGTCTGTGAATACCTTCAGAGGCCCCGGACAGAAAAGAGAATGGAAGGCCTGAAGAGCCAGCATAAGAGCAGTCATCTCTAACGCTGATGTGCTCCTTCTGCCGACAAGGTGATTGCACTCCCTGAACTTTCAGGGAGCCAAAACACTGCTCCCCATCCCACATCTGAAGTGTCTGTGAACAGATCCAGAGAAGGAAAAGGAGGATGAAAAGGGAGCCCTGGATTCACAGACAACTGCTGAATCCAACACAGAAGTTCCTTCTTGAGACAAACGAGAAGAACAACTAAAAAAGTCTAGAGGATGCGCATGTTGAAACTACACCAACTTCAGAAATCACTGGTACTTCCTCATGTGGAGCTTGGCCAAAGGAAACAGAATGGTGGAAGCCATGAACCCCAGAGCTCGAAACTCCTCGACTGTAATGGAGGCCAGGGGAAGAGGAGTTTGACAGTAAGAAATGAGAGTTAAAGCCTTTGGGGGAGGAAAGGATTGGCAATGTCTGAATCCTGCAACCCAGAAAGACAATCCTGAAAAGGAGTCAGGGAAGACTTTTTGAAGTTTATTGTGAACTCCAGGCTTTGAATAAAAGAAAGTGTAAACTGAAGATGTTGCAAAAGCACCTCTGGAGGGGATGCCTGAATCAGCAGCTTGTCTACGCAAGGAAATATTTGGATCCCTTGAAGCCTGCAAAAAGCAATAACAGGAGCGAGGCATTTGGTGAGCACCACTGGGGCAGTAGAAAAGCCAACGGGCAAAGCACAGAATTGAAAATGCAGGAAGCAGAGAAACGCAAAAACTTCCTGAAAAGAGGATGGATCGGAATATGGAGGTAAGCATCCTTGAGATCCAGAGACACCAGAAAGGCCTGAGGGAGCAAGAGAGTAAAAAGGGTCTAAAGGGACAACATCCGAAATTAAGGCACCTTCAGAAAAGTGGTTAGATGAGAAAGGTCTAGAATCTGTCTCCAAGTACCTTCTTTTCTGAGCATTACAAGCATTCTTGAATAAAACCCACTCCCCCTTCGGGACAAAGCCAGCTCTTGAATAGTAACTTGAGACAAGGGATCTCAAAGAACCTCAGGGGGAAAAAAAGAAGATGATCCTGAGGAGGCTGAGGAAAGCCCATAAAAGGAGGATGAGAAATCCACACCATGAAGTACCCCCGATGAATGATTGACAGAACCCAAGAATCCTGGGCAATTCAAAGCCAGATATAGGAGGAGAAAGAGGAATGTGGCTGGGAAAAGGTGGATAGTCAGACAGCACCTAGTTTGTCAGGAAAGGAAGGTTTTAGAATCCCTGCAGTCTGAGTGGTCTTAGCAGGAGTAGCCCACTTTCCACCCTTTTTTGCCTTTAGCAGGAGGGCGAGATTGCCTACAAAGAAAAGCTGGCTTAGAAGAGTAGTTTCTCTGTAATTTTGGCACAGAAGAAACAGACATGTTTAAGCTGCTGTAACACCTTCCCCTTGTCCTGAAGAGACTTAAACCAGAAGCCGCTTCCCCAAACAAAAGTTTATTATCCAGAGGTGCATCCATCAAGTTAGCCTTAACATTATAGAGTAAAGGTTGAAGCCTAAGCCAAGAATACCAGTATGAACCTATGAACCTATGAACCTAATACCTCTTCAGTACTGAACCAAAAGCAGCAGTCCTAGAAGAGCCAACTGCTGCATAACTATATTTGATAGAATGACGAAGTACTGAAAATGGAGATGCTGATGGTCTGTCCAGAAGACCTCAGGGAGATTTACACCCAGACGATGAATGGGTGGAAATTCCAGTAGCAGGGGCGAGTGCTGTGTGTCAGATTGCAACCTGCTATCAACACACTGAATGTTGGTTCCAGAAGTTGGGTTTGTCTGCAGCAAGCATACCCCAAGCTTATTATTGGGAGGGTGGCCTAATGGTTAAGGTGTTTGCCTTACAAACACAAGGTACAGGGTTTGAATCTCACAGGGGATAATTAGCTAGGCTTAAAATGGCTCGCAAGGGCAGTTAGCCTGGTACTAATCTATGAACTTGAGAGGAAGTCCCTAGCAAGGAAAGAGCAGAAGATTTACTCTCTAGAGTCTAGAAGATCAGAAAAAAGCTGACAAGCCTGAGAAAGAGCAGCCAACATACCTAGATATATGGGTCGGATAATTAACAGCCCTAAAAGCTAGGGTAGCCAAAGTATAAACCTTCCTACCCAGCCTGTCCATGGTTCTGCTGTCCTTGTCAGAAGGCAGTAACCTGGATGAAGGAAGTAATTGAGACAGCTTATCGGAGGCTACAAACACCACAGAGGGGTCAGCAGCAGGACATGTGAACAAAAAGGAACAATCCGCAGGCACTCTATAAAACCTACAAGACTTCTTGGGAGCAGGGAGCAGAGAATCAGGTGCTTTACAGGCAAAGGAAAAAAAATCCAGTAAAGCAGTCAAGACAGGAGGAAAAGCTGCAGGTTTAAGAGATTACATCTGCAGTAATTCATAGTACCTCTTATGGATATCAGAAGCCTGGGCACAATTTCACTTAAGAAATTCCATCCTCTTAGAGACTGTGCCCCCAAAGGAAATTTCCTAAGGAGGAGTATCTGGACGATTAGATTCCTCCCCCCTCAGACCCGTAGTCCAAAGCAGAAAGAATTTGGGTAGAATAAGTAAGAGAGTCTTCATCAGAAGACAACTCTTCTTCAGAAGAATTCAATTCTTTGGGCCTTTTAAGTGAAGAAGAGAACTAAGGAGGAGCAGGAGCCAAAACTCCTTGAGGAGGCCTTAATGACCGTAAAGCATTACATAACCCCCTGAGTAAACACCCTGCAACTCACTTTGTGGATCCCTACGAGCAGAAGAAACATGTTTAAGTTTTCCATTTCTTTTTTAAGGGGACACTTATCCTAGAAAACCGAGAAGGGCCCTGACTCGGGACAGCATTCCACAACCATATAGTAGGAACTTCTTCCCCGAACAAGAAACTGCAGAACCCCCCCCTAGACCCCCCCCCAGAAATAATCAGCTGTGGTTCCCCTTGAATGCCTGAAACGGGTGCCTGCAAAGCCTCGTAGGACGTGCTGCCCACCAGATCCTTGCAACCCTCCAACCCAGAAGCGGCACAGGAATCCAACACAACAACCAGGTGAGTCTCTGGGTTTGTAATAACCTTGGGAGAAACACCCGGCAAAGGCTGGATAGTGGAACATTCCTGTCCTACCTTTTTCCACCTTCTTCCCTGCAGCTGACCCTCGGGGCAGAAGTTCCATCATAGTAGCTTTAGCAAGAAGCTTAAAACACTTGTTCTCAAGATACAATGAAAGGGAAGAAAGCCTACTATGAAGTGTTTTCAGGACTAATACCGGACAAACTGAACAAGACGTATGGCTGTGCGAAGCTCCTAAGCAAAAAAAGGCACTTATTGTGGTGGTCTTTATAAGGACCGTCTACCCCATTGGCATTTACCCTTGCTGGATGACATTAACCCCAAAACAGCACAAAAGAAAATTCAAAGAAAAAAATAAAAATAAAACCTAACTAGGTACTTATCTGCAATGGTGAGGACTTCGGCAAACAGGAGAAATCACCATAGTTCAAAACAGCGTTCGGACAGGGGGCAAAGAAGTTCTGAAGTGGACTGTCATCTTTATGCCCTATGCTACGCAAGGGGTGTTTAGGTGACATTCAGCGTACCTTAAAGCAATGGTAGGCTTTGGTAGACTGGCGGGATAATGGGCTTCACGGAAGGGAATCCCATAACTTATGAATACTGCAGCACTGAATTTAAAAGACATTTTCTAGTTTCGAGCACCACCCCTCTCCATCAACCAGACCATTTACTCACTCCAGAAAGGACATGGTACCTTTAAACACCAATTCCCAAAGATGCCCTTCACATGATCTACAGTGGTCTGCAATGTGCACCACACAAGTCTTTATAGGCACCACATACACATTAAGCATGGCTCCTTGTACATGTGAACAATGCCTGTAGCTCAGTAGCCCAGATTCCCCCCTCCCTTTTTTTTTATCTTGAAAGAAGATGATCTGGCATTAAAAAGGAGATGTGTCTAACATAAGAGCCCTCAGTATCCCCCTTCCCCCAAGGTAGTTCAGCAGTGGTTAGCACTGCAGTCCCACTCACCCAGCCACTCTCCACAAGTGTTCAAATCCTGAGCATTACTGTTACAGTTAGGGCTTTATTGCTCTGTGGCACAGAGAGTGCACTCACAAGTACTACTTAGTCTAACCAATCTGCCTGTTACTCAACTCAGTAGAATCATAACAATCCCCAGTGAGCTCCTCTAAATCATTCTTTCTACTTTAACCATTTAAATGAAAAATGATCTTTAGTAAGCTATCCAATTTACCAGTTTCTAGTATTAAGTAACTATGTGAAAAGTGCAGAATCCTTTCTGAAAAAAAACAATACATAACTTCATTTTAACTTAGAAGTAACTGCTTTTGCACACTGCTAAGATGCAAAATTATCATGGCTTATAAAGTAAGGATCAGAAATGCAATCCTCACATATGACTAGTATGACTGCCTAATTAAGACACTGTACCCTCTAAACACATTTTTCTTAGTATCACCATAATATAGATCCAATAAGTTTAACATGAAGAATTCCAAGAAAAACATTAACCCTGATTTGGACTCAATACAACCTTATCCTATCTGTCTTGAACCAAGTTATTCAAATGTAAATCCACAGGTTGACCCTCTTTAAGCATAAGATTATTACTTTACCTGTTACAACTAGAGTTCTTCACAACCATTCTCAGATTACAACCCCTTAAAAATGTAGACTTCCAATGATAATGTTCTAAAATGACTATCAAAAAAAGATTGTTGTTACGAAACATCCATAACTTTACAGGAGTTATTTATATATTACTAAAGAGAGATCAAGATCATTAAATGCTGCTAGTTAAATTTTTCCTACAACTCTTTAATCTTTAAAAAAAACCCTTGAACTGAATCAATCACTAATTATCTCTGTAAAAAAAAACTATTATGAATATACATTAAAACTTTGCAGAAATATATATCTCTGTATCTACAAGAACATGTTCGATCTCTCATCATAGTCTGCTTCTAGGCCGTTACAACTTTTGTTGGGTTTTCTTCATTCAGAAGCTGAATGAAGTACTCCATCCATCTACCTTTGATGTCATGTGGGGCAGTGAGCAGGTTGTTGCAGGCATCTCATAATTGTGTCTGATAACCATCTTCTTTACCTTACAACCAGTTATGAATTTGTTTTGTGCCACTGAGTCACTTTCCAGAAGCTGTTTCTGATGCCTTGCTCTTTGGTATTACAACTGCTCTGTTAGCCTCTTTTTTAGCCAACCAGTATTCCTTTTTAGCATGGTCCATCTTTTCTATTTCCCACTTTTTCCTGCACTTTCTTTTGATGACTTCCTGGACTTCCACATTCCATCACCAGCTTTCCTTATGTACTTAATTTCCATTCCTGGCTTAACTGCATATCTGTTCTGTAGTCCTCATGCATGCTACTTTGAGGCCCTGCCATTTTTGTTCAACTTCATCTATTTCTATTTTCTATCTCAATGCCTTTTCCTTACTAGGAGGAAGTCTATCTGAGCTGCATCTTGTCCACTCTTGTATATGATCTTGTGACTTGTCTTTTGTGCTGAACCATGTGTTGGCCACCTTTAAGCCATCTGCCGGTCTAGAATGGCCTCTCCTTTATTCCTCTTGACCCACCCATGTGAACCTAAGAATTCCTCTTATCAGATTCTGTCTGTCCCGATAGGAGCATTCAGGTCCCCCATTATCAACATTTACTCATGTGGCCTTGCTTTATCTAGTACGTCCTGCAACTATCTGAATGCACTTTTTCTTATCACAATCCTGCTGTTGTTTTCTTGAAGATTTGTATAGTTAAGCAAACATAAAAATAATGTGACAGATGTGAAAACATTCCCCCAAATCTGTCCACAGCCTGGCATTCTTTATCAGTGGGGAGGCGACAGCAGAGCTCTACATAATGGGAGTTTCTGTAATGCTGCCCCCAGAAACAGCGACTTCATATTTGGAGGCTTCTGTCCACATCCTGCACTCTCTGGGAGGCCAGAAAATCCTGTCCTGTTTCTAAGGGACTAAACGTATCAAAGTATAAAAAACACCACGCTGGACACAAAGTTGTAAATAAGATTAGCGCTTTCGTTTATACAAAATAGATAAACTTCTTCAGATAAAATACAGAGGAAATTAGGTGTTTAAATACAAATGCAAAGTGACATCACATCCTGTCAATAAAACATTACAAACCATAAAATTTCTTATTATAAATATTCTCAAGTATTTGAATGAAAAAATAAAAATAAAAAATTATCTTAATAATATGTCTGATAATTAAATACTCATAAATACAAAATCACTATCTAAATAATGCTTTTAATTTCAGTAGACTGGTAATGGAGATGGTGTCATTTAATCCAGGCAACACCGAGGAATTAAGTTTCAGTTGCCAAACTAACTCCCTTTGATACGTTTATTACATTTGGTGAGTTGTGTGGTGTTTGTTTGTTTAACACCATGGCTACTGGTTCACAAGTGTTGTTCGAGAATGCAGATTCGTTAGATGCAAGTATGTCTGAATTCAACCCTAATTCTAACAGCAACGAATCTGCTGGTATGGGGAAGTTAACAGCTCTTATTGAGCTTTTGACCCAACGCGTTGATACTCTCGCAAGCCAGGTTGCGGGAATTTTGGGAGCTAATGGCATTGGTATTGCGACTGGAAATGGAGAGGCGAGGATTGGTGGTAGTAGTGGCGTTGGAGCCAGGAACGTTTGCGATCAACAGCCTAATGGAAGCTTAAGCAGAGTCCCAGGATCGAACGATCGGGTGAACTCAAGGGTTGCGTTTGACAGTTGTGCAATCGAACAATGGCAATGGAACTTTACCAGCAACAAGACTTTCCAGTGGGTTTAAGGTGCCTAGCGCATCTGGGACATTTAATAATGAGCTTAACGCTCATTCAGGTACTGTTTCCTCTATTCCAACTTTAACAGACTGGCTTAAAGAACCGAGCAGTTTTCTTCATAATGCTGGGTCTGACTTACAATGAAATGGTGGTAGTAATGACTCTAATAATTTAGCTAATAACCTAAAAACATTTGATATAAAACTTTTTAAGTTTAAAAAGTTACAAGTGGAAGTGCAGTACCTTAAAGAATGTAGTTTAAGGAAACAGATTCCGAAGGGCCTAAGGCAATGGCGCTTCCCCAACGGACTTATAGCACAGTCTGATTTTCATAAGGAATTGTTACAATTGTTCGACAAGCAAGGACTGGAGTTCATTGATTGTTTGATTAAGCATTATAATGAACAAATCTTGGTGTTGCAATCTGATTTAACTTTGTTAGATAACATTAGAGCTGATAAAGATTTTGGAAGGTATAAATTTGATTTTCTGTGTGTTTTTTCAAGTATTGACAATTCTTTATGTAAAGTGAAGGAGAACAAAGTGAAGAAATTAAATAGGGATTCTCTGGCCTATGACAAGGGCACAGCTTATCCCTTACCAAACCACAGGTTATGAATGGGACCAATTATAATGTTATGAATGGTGAAAATAATGCAAACATAGAAGTTGGGAATGTTGATACTGAAGTTTCCTTTGAGTCATGTAACAATTCAAATGAACAGGGTAATGGTGATAATAACTATAATTCACCTATTAGGAGAAGCGAAAGGCTTGCTAGTAGGAGTAACAACAATAGTTATAGTAATAATGATACACATCAAAAGGAATAACAACAACAATAGGGATTTTTTTCAGAAAGGTGGGAACAAAACTGGTCCACAACAGGTTCCCCGATATCAGAACCAGAAGAAACGAAAGAACCAGAACAGGAGGAAGAGGTAACAGCTTATACCTCCAGTTCTTATAAGAAGTTAGATAATCTTGATTATAATAAGTTGAACATTATAACCAATTCTACAGGTGATTTTAAAATTTACAATTATTCTGACTTTGTACCGGATCCATTACTTGTTGATGTCCTTGCAAAGGGTATGACTTTTAGCAATATCACTATAATAGGTGGGGAGAAAACGCTGATTGACCTTAAGCTTTTTACGAGGAAATTAAACCTAAGAGTAATGTTCAGAAATACCCCAAGCCTTGTTAATGATTTCAGGGTTCTAGCATTTTCAACCCACCCCTACACCCATCTATTTTCCTATATGAAAGGATATGTGAAAATGATATTCGATGTATGTTGCAAAAATCACATAAAAAAACAAATAAAGGTAGTAACTTGACTGACATGGAAAGAGACATCTTGGACACCTTAGAATATGCAAATGTGCGGATTTGCAAACCTGATAAGGGGGGTGGTCTAGTTTTCTTTAATAAAGACTATAATAAAATCCTGGACATGTTAAATTCAGCAGCTTATGTGGAGGTCTCACTTAATGAGATCAATGGGGCCTACCGCAGGGTTAGTGGATTTATCAGTGATTTATTTTTGGAGAATAGGATCAATAATGATGTTTTTCATTATTTAAAAATGGTATATCCAATCACTCCAAAAATGTTTGGCCTGCCGAAGATACATAAAGGCCTTAATAATCCACCTCTGAGACCGATTATAGATGGAAGACAATCAATAACATATGGTTGTGCTAAGTACATTGATTGCAAATTAAAAGAGGTGTTGAAGAATCAGAAACAAATTTGCAAAGATTCTTGGGCATTTTTGGATAGTATTAACAGGGTGCCCTTTGATATTAATTTGAATTTTTTAACCATAGATGTCAGAGACCTTTATACCTGCATCTCACAGGATACAGGATGTGAGTGGGTGAGAGACTTTCTTTTAAATGAAGGTATGGTAGGTTCCGATATAGATGTGGTGATATACTTATTGGAAATTGTCCTAATGAATAATTTTCATATTTAATGGGAAAATTTTCCTCCAAAAAAACGGGATAGCGATGGGCTCCCCTTATGGGGGTACCTTCGCTAATACTGTTATGGCAGCATGGGAAAGAAAATTCCTCTTTGACATGGCTATTTTCAAGGAGAAGGCCGTTTGGTATACACGGTACCTGGATGATATTTTCATTCTTTGGAATGGGGATAGAGAATCAGCGGACACACTTTTGGTGGAAATGAATGGGTCCACTGATTTTCTTGAATTTACTTATGACTACCAAGTTAACTCTATCAATTATTTGGATGTTTTGATAATCAAGAATTATGAACTTGGTATATTTACTTCGAGTTCATCGTAAAACAACCTATTCCAACTCTTTTCTTCATTTCTCTAGCTGCCACCCCCTACATCAAAAACGGGGGGTAGTAAAGGGACAATTGGTTAGGGCAGCCAGGATGTCAACATTGGACTGTGATTTTGTAGAGGAGTGCAATTTATTAAAGAATATGTTTCTAACTAGGGGTTACCCGTGTGAACTCATTAATGAACTCTTGAGGTAAGTTACATCAAAGAGAGAACAGGGTCTTTTTTCGCCCATTTTGAATTATATTGTTCAAACAGTAAGTGAACATTTAGAAGTAGATTCTGTTATAGTAAATGACCACAATGCACTTTCCTTAACAACTACATCGAATTGTGACACTGGGGAAGATTTTACAGGAACAAATTTCATTACATATTTTTCAAATGATGCATTTTGGATTAGAACAATTATTTTTAAAAATTGGTCCTTCATCTTGGAAGATACACACTTGAGGGAATGTTTGGGTATTACTCCCAGAATAACTTTTAGGAAAGGGAGAAACTTGAAAAGCATTTTAGAATCACGACAAAATGCAAAATACAGACCACATTTTGGCATGACCAAATGTGGGGTATGTAATATGTGCAAACATATTTATGTTACCAAATCCTTTGAAGTTCTAGGGAATAAATTTTATGTGAATGACAAATTTCATTGCAACTCAAAAGGGGTGGTCTACCTTGCAATGTGTCGTGACTGCCCTGCATATTATATAGGGAAAACAGATAAAGCCCTAAAAAATAGGATATATGAACACGTTTATGCTTGTTCTAAGGGTAATACTACAAATGCCTTAGCTAGGCATGTGTTAATGTTCCCCCACCACAGTTTCCATTTTTTAGTGATTGAGAACATCCCTGATAACGGTAGAGGGGGCCCTTCCCCCTTGAGGTTAGAAGAAAGGGAGTTAGTTTGGCAACTGAAACTTAATTCCTCGGTGTCGCCTGGATTAAATGACACCATCTCCATTACCAGTCTACTGAAATTACAAGCATTATTTAGATAGTGATTTTGTATTTATGAGTATTTAAATTAATTATCAGACATATTATTAAGATAATTTTTTATTTGTATTTTTTCATTCAAATACTTGAGAATATTTATAAGAAGAAATTTTATGGTTTGTAATGTTTTATTGACAGGATGTGATATCACTTTGCATTTGTATTTAAACACCTAATTTCCTCTGTATTTTATCTGAAGAAGTTTATCTATTTTGTATAAATGAAAGCGCTAATCTTATTTACAACTTTGTGTCCAGCGTGGTGTTTTTTGTACTTTGATCTGTTTCTAAGGGACAACAATCTAGTATTGAGATTGTCTCATGCAAGCATGGCAGTATCCTGCAAAATATCAATAAAAGGTGGGATCATCAGTAAGGTTTAGGAAGAGCATAACAGTTTCTTTAACCTTTTCTGCGGAAAGAAAATGGATTCAGTAAGCCAATTAACATAATGCCGCATCAACTCTACTATCTGCCTAAGCTTGGGGTTATCAGAGAAAGAAAGGGAGAATCTGCTACCTTTCTGGCATCATGATCCCCTACGAGAGGCTCTATTTTGGATTCTAAATAATTTGTATTTCATAGGCACTTTTGAGACATCTAGAACATTTAAGTTTTAGAATATTCTACTAACTTTCCAGGACTGGAGTCACCTAAAAAAACTATACTAGAGAAAAGGGAAGAATAAGAGAAGAAACAAACAGTCACCAGAGTCTGGTCATATAATTTTTGGAAGAGATTATGGTGGAAACTTTAGATTAGACAGGGAGTCCTAAAACATATGGCAGAATGGGCCTAAAAATACTGTTATGAAGGCACTGCTACTGATTTAGAAAATAATTTTGAATTTCCAAGATTGGAATCAGCAACTCTGGCATCAATGTCACTGACGCATGAAAAGCCAATGCCAGATGGGCTGACACCACAGAGGTTGATGCCATAAAGGTTCAACATCAAACATGCTGGCCTTAGACAGAATGATGCATGGAAAGCTACTGCTGATGGGGAGATGGGCCTCTGGCATCAAAGCTGCCAATGCTGGAAAAGCATGCACCACAAGCCCACAGACTCTTGTTGAGTCTGTTCGCAGGGTGAAATGGCTTCCTGCAGGCATAATTATAGACTAAAGCAGGTATATTTTATATATTTGTAAAAGCAGGTCTGGGGCCTAATATAGAAGGAAAATACAGTTGTGTAAGTAAACGTACCATAACAGTAAATGCTGACATGATCACTGCTGCAGTAGCTTAAACTACATGTATTATAGCCTGCATATGGTATAACAGATGGTCAGCTATCAAAGCTTCAGGGCACCTTCCAAGCACCCAAACCATTAGTCATCTCAAGCTGATCTGACTAAAAGTCAAGTTTGTGCACCAAACCTTTTACAGCTTCCATACCACCTGAGACAGAGAAGCAAAGTCCTGAAAGGACATTGCTAGGAAAAGAAAAAAATACAAGCCCATACACTTGTAAAAATAGAACAAAAAATAAGAGGGTTGAAGGGAAGCAGTGGCTACTGAAGCAGTGATTTATTTGAACATCTAGTGTTACGGTAAGATTACTTACACAACTAAACTATGTTCATCATTATAAACTCTGCTGCACCTTACATTATATGGGTAAATTACCATAGCTTAAAAGACTTGGCAGAAGAAAGAAGAAGGGTCCAAAAAGCCCTTGCAGAATGGTTCTAGCAAAGCCTGTCCTAGACCTGAAGAAGGCATCTAGCATATAATGTTTTGTAAAAGTATGCATAGAGGACCAAGCTGAGGAGTCTAGAATACTTTTAAAATCCAACCCTTTCCAAAAAGCTAGACAGACAGACATAGCAAAGGCCCTAGCAGAATGAGCCTTAACCATGCCTGGAATAGTTTTGCTGTGGTAGTAATAATGAAAGGTAATTGCCTCAGATGACTACATGGAAATAGTTTGTTTTAACACAAGTTGTCCTTTCTCTTAACTTCACAGGAAATGTACAACAGACCACAAGTTCTGAAAAATTCTGTTCGGTCAAGATACTTGGGTCGTCTGTGGACATCCAATGTACAGAATATCCTTTTTCCCTCATTTTAGGTTCTGGAAAGAAAACAGAGAGATGGGCATATTGGCTTAATGTAAAACTTGATATCACTTTAGGCATAAAAGATAGATTAGTTCTCAAGGAAACCCTAACTTTGTGGAAAATGAAAAAGCTGACCCACCATAACGGCTTACAACTCAGATCCCCTACTTACAGAGATCATATAGCCCTTCCAAGTCAAGAACCTCAAGTCTGAGCTGGCTCATATGGAGCACGTGTTAGTTCTCCCTAACTGAAAATTAAGATCCCACTAGTTTTCTGGGAGGCTTCACATGCAGAACCCCCTTTCAAAAATATTTTGACATGAGACTTCATTGGAAGAGGGGGATCCATGGAAAGACATGCTGAAATGGCAGACAGATGCACACTGATAGACTGTGGACTGGATGGAGAGTCACACAAAGTAAAACCAGAAAAATCACTAGTCCTGAATGGATGCTGGTTCTTATGCTGGCACCAACTAGAAAACCCTTTCCCTTTATCAATATATAATGTTTTAGTAGCAGGCTTTTCTGTCTCCCATCAATACCTGATGCACTTCCCCAGAAAAAAAGATGGCTAAAGGTATTATCCTATCATCCAAGCAGTCAGATGCTTGGGTTGGGATGCATCCAACACCCCTGATCTTGTGTGAGTAAATTCGGTCTGTGAAGACGCTTGTGGTAATTACCCCTGGCCAATTTCAGAAGATGGGAGAAAATACAGTTGCTTAAGTTCCACTTACTTGTAACAGTAGATATTTGTAGAACACAGGTGATGTTTGTAGAACATACTGCCTTATTACTCTCTCTCTCTGGCAGTCTCTCAAAGCTTCAGACTTCTCCCTTTGCATGTCTAGGAGTGTGAAGGACCAATCAGCTGCCACAGCAAGATAGTCTTTCACAGAAAGCAGTCCTCGTTTTTTTTCTCTAGGGCCCAAAAGGAAGAGAAGATGGAAAAAGCAAACTTTACAAACCCTTACTGTTCCGAACAAAAAACAAGACACGTACATACAAAATAAACTGCTAAACAAAAAACGAAACTACCAACAAAAAGAACTATATGCATCCAAGTAAAGGGGAATGTTGGGAGGGTGCTGCTAGTAAGGCAGCATGTTCTACAAACATCTACAGTTGCAGGTAAGTGGAACTTATACAACTGTACCATGTTCAAACACATTGCCTTACTGGCAAACGGGTAGATTCCCAAATCTTACCCAACCTGGGAGGAGGAAGAATAAGGGTGCAGGAGTCAGTGGGGGATGGTCCTAACAAAGTGTGCTCTGGACCTAGAAGAGGCATCCAGTTTGTAGTGCTTCAAAAAAGTATGGGACAAAACACCAAGTTGCTGAGTCTAGAATACTTAGAGTCCTCCCCTTACCAAAATCCTACTGAAGAGGAAAAGACCCTAGTGGAACGTGCGTTTAGCTTGCCTGGATTTGCCTTGCCATGGCAGGTGTAACAAAAAATATCACAGTGCAACACAACCAACATGCAATGGTTTGCTTAGAGACCCCATGAAGGAAATAAAAAGCCTTTCAGTCTTCCTAAAGAGCTTTGTTCCGTCAAGGTAGTACCCGAGCTGCCAATGCACATGCAAGGTAGAAAGACTCTTCTTTCCCCAAACTCTTAGGTTTTGGAAAGAACAAAAGGGAGCTTGATGGACTAAGCACAGAGTCTGAAACCACTTTCATAATGAAAGGATTAGTGCAGAACACAACCACATTCTTGTACAAAACAAGGTAAGGATGCCCCACCATGAGAGCCTGAACTTCAAAAACTCTCTTTGCAGATGTGAACGCAATAATCAAAACAGTTTTCCACATTAAGAACTTGAGATCAGCATGAGCTTCTGGTTCAAAAGGTAGCAGTCAGTTTTTCTAGAACAATACCCACAAAAAAAGAATATGCTTGCAAGGGGTCTCATATGTAATACTCCTTTCACAAACTGTTTATCAAAAGTGAAAAAAAAAAAAAAAAAAAAAAAGAAAATGAAGGAAGAAAGCGGAGGAGGAGGAGTGGACCCATAGGCATACAAGCAGAGATGACTACTAAATGCAGCTTGATAGATACATATGACAAGACATCCTAAAAGTAGCTCACAAATATTTCAAGGCCAGGGTAATATTAACCTCAACAGACCCCCTATTCCATTTTGGCACCACTTAGTAAACCTCATCTATTTATCAACACCTGCTGCGCGACCTCATGAAATTAGGAGTCATCTGTGTTGTCCTGTTTCATTATTCCTCACCACTGGGTCCTTGGATCGGATATCGGACCCAGACCAGCCATTCCAAAAGACAGATGCTACCAATCCCGACCTCTTCCCACTCTCATAATGCCCTGCATCTCCCCAAACTCCTCAGTTTGAGTTCACCACCTCTGAAAAGGGCGAAGCAAAGGTATGACGACGACACACTCAGCTGGAGCTCAAGCTAGAGAACCATGAAAACTCCAAACTTTCTTAAAAACCTCTAGACTTCCTGGAAGGGGGAAGGTTGGGTGGGATGCGAGGAATAATAAAATAGGACAATACAGATACCAAGTTATGGTAAGTACATACAGTGGATATAAAAAAAAAAATGAGACCACAACAAATTGCTGCTGCTTCAATATATATACCTCCCAGTAACAACATCCCCACCCTCAAACTTTTCCTTGCTTAGATCTCTCGGAACATCTCTTACAAAACCATCATACTAGGTGATGTTAACATTGACTGGAAAACTTTCTACTATCTCTCCTACCTCTAGCATTAACCTTTATAATTTTTCTCATCTCATTACCTCCCCCACTTGTATTAACCAACAATCCAATTCCAGCTCTACTCCTGACTGGATTCTTACCTCCCAACCCAAGCACTTCCACAACCCCTCCACTCCATCTGACTCACTTAGTGATCACCTACCTGTCACTATCCAGTGGTACTCCTCCCACTCACCTAGATCACAGATTTATACAGACTGCTGAAACCTAAGTTTGACCCAAACTTATTTAATCAAATTTTGGCTTCTATCAATTGGTCTTTTCTTCTTGACCCCCCCCCCCTTGAAGAAGCTGTCCTGAATTTTAACTCTACATTTCTCAGCATTCTCATCTCTATGGCCCCCCATCAGGAAAATATGGGTTAAAACTAACTATGTTCCCTGGTTGACCAAAGACACTCTCCCCCTCATGCAGAGACGAGACAGTGCTTTGAAAACCTGGCATAAACATAGAACTGCTACCACCTTCCAGCTCTATGCGGAACTTAGAAATGTAACTAAAAAACAAATCAACCTAGACAAAAAATCATTCTATCTTAATCAAAAGAACCCTTACTCCAACCCCCCACAAATTTGGTCTACTATTAACAGGTTATTACACCCAGGTAACCCAACTCCACCTCTCTTGAGACTGCCACTCTGTTGAACACCTTTTTCATCAACTCCATACAGAATTTAATCAAACCTAATTCGAACCATATCCCTGAAATCACCCCCACCCCCTTACTACTCCTTTCTCCTTCAAACCAATTGCCACTTCCTTTATTTGATATCTACTTTTTCAACTTAAACCCTGCTCCCCATCAGCTGACAACTTACCTCCCCTGTATCTCAGGTTTGCAGTGTCCTCCATTGCTTATCCAGTCTCCTACTTACCAGTCCATACAGGAATCCATTGTCCCCACCATCTGGAAAAATTTCTCTATGTTCTGCCACTGCACAAAGGAGGTAACTTCACTGATCCTTCTAATTTCAGGCCTATTGCTATTTTATCACCCTTTCTAAAATTCTTGAAAAGTGTATACACAAACAGTTGGTTACATATCTCACTCAAGAGAACCTCTTCATCCCCACTCAACACGGTTTCAGACCCCATCACAGCACTACCACTGCACTTTTATCCTTTACTCATTCTATTGCCAACTCCCTTGACAATAACAAGCTAGTCTCTTGCCTATTTCTTGATCGCTCTAAAACCTTTGACACTGTATCCCACAATCTCCTTCTCTCAAAGCTAATTTACCTTAACCTCAGCAATTCTTCTCTCAGCTGGTTTTCTAGATACTGAACAGAACGTCTACAATCTGTCAAATGGCCATCTGATAACTCCCCTTTCCTCTCTGTTTGCACCGGGGTTCCCCAAGGCTCCATCCTGGGGCCCCTCCTATTCAATATCTTTAGCAATAACCCTTTTCAGTCCTCCCTTCACTCCACTCTCATAGAATACAATGACGACTTAACTATCATCTCTACATCTGATAATCTACCTCACCTATTAACCATCACTCAAGAATCTCTGCGCTCAGTTGAAAAATGGCTCCCTTCCAATCAACTGCTCCTTAACCCAAATAAAACTAAACTATGACTTTTCCTTCCTAACCCTCTCAAACACCTCAAACCCTCATTCTCTGTCTCCTCTCTCAACAAAACTTCTATCAAAGTCGAATCCCACACCAAATTCCTTGGGGTGTACATAGATTATGAACTCAAACTTAACATCCACATCAACAACTATATTAAAGACACACCAAAAACATGGCGTTCTGTATAGGAACAAAAAATTATTAACTCCTGAATCTAAATTGTCCTTCGCTCAAGCTTACCTTCTCCCCACCTTACTACAGTAGACATAAAAGTGTACTCACCCCTTTTAAAATGCTGATATAAAAAAGTGAAAGCACAATAAATCATTTCAAAACTTTTCCCACCTTTAATGTGACCTATAATCTGTTGAATTCAATTGAAGAAAAACAAAAAACAAAAAAAAAAAAAAAAAACAAATCCGTTAGGGGAAAAATATAATAAATAAAAAACGCACAATATGCTGGTTGCATAAGTGTGCACACCCTTAAACTAATACTTTGTTGAAGAACCTTTTGATTCAATTACAGCATTCAGTCTTCTTGGGTACACACCCCTGCCATCATTTAAACAGACTCTGATTAACCCCAAATAAAGTTCAGCTGTCCTAGTAGGATTTTCCTGAGATTTACTCAGTTGCCTGCTACAGCAAAGGGATCTCACTGCTGAAAGGTGTCAGTCAGGAGAAGGGTACAAAAGATCTTCCACAGCACTGTATATACCATGGAACACACTGAAGACAATCAAAAAGGAGAAAATATGGGACAACAGTGATGTTGCAAAGAACTGGACGCCCCTCCAAAACTGATGAAAAGACAAGACGAAAACTGGTCAGGGAGGCTGCCAAGAGACCTACAGCAACACTGAAGGAGCTGCAGGAATTTCTGGCAAACACTGATTGTGTACTACGTGACAACAATCTCCCGTATTCTCCTTATGTCTGGACTATGGGGTAGGGTTGCAAGACAGAAGCCTTTTCTTACACAGGAAAACATCCAGGCCTGCTAAAATTTGCAAAACAATACATCAAGTCTCCCAAAAGCATGTGGAAAAGTGTGTTATGCTCTGATAAGATAAAGGTGGAACTTTTTGGCCACAATTCCAAAAGGTACATTTAGTGCAAAAACAACACTTCGCATCACCAAAAGAACACCATCCCCACTGTGAAGCATGGTGGTGGCTGTACATGCTTTGGGGTTGCTTTTCTTCAGCTGGAAATGGGGCTTTAGTCAACGTGGAGGGAATTATGAACAGTTCCAAATACCAGTCACTTCTGGCCCAAAACCTTCAGGTGTCTGCCAGAAAGCTGAAGATGAAGAGGAACTTCACCTTTCAAAATGATCCCAAGCATACATCCAAATGAACAAAAGAATGGCTTCACCAGAAGAAAATTAAAGTTTTGGAATGGCCCAGCCAAAGCCCAGACCTAAATCCAATAGAAAATCTGTGGGGTGACCTGAAGAGGTCTGTGCACAAGAGATGCCCTCGCGATATGATAGATTTGGAGCGCTTTTGCAAGGAAGAGTGGGCAAATACTGCCAAGTCAAGATGTGCCATGCTAAGACTCCTACCCAAGAAGGCCGAATGCTGTGATTAAATCAAAAGGTGTTTCAACAAAGTATTACTTTAAGGGTGTGCACACTTATGCAACCAGCTTATTGTATGTTTTTTTTTTATTTTCTATATTTTTTTCCCCGAACAGATTTGTTTGTTTTTCAATTAAATTGTACAGGTTACAGGTCACATTAAAAGGCGGGAAAAGTTTTGAAATGATTTATTGTGGTCTCATTTTTTTAGATCACAAAAATCTGGCATTTTAACAGGGGTTTGTGCACTTTTTATATCCACTGTAAATCCTAAATCTGATGTTGTCCATTTCATTATTCCTCGCCAATGGGTCAGAGTCCCCAGCTACTTAATTACCCTGGGTGGCTCATATGGAAGGATATGCCTGAGCACCATCGAGCCAAAGATGTTCAATTTCTGGAAACTATATCCAGTTTATACTATGAAACAAAAGGTATGTGACTTGGACCACGTTGCCGCAGCACACACATCATCAATAGAAGTTCTAGCCGCAAAGGTCGAATAAGTAAGCACTGATCTAGTAGACTGGGTCTTTGGTGGACAGGGCAACTGCAGTCCCTTCAAGGGGTAAATGATGGGAGATACATTCAGCTAAGGTTACTTCCGACACTGCTTGATCTTACCACCTGGGTGAAAAAAAAGACACAAACAGTTGCTTAGACTTCCTAAATTCCTTTGTCCTGATTAGGCAGAATTGCAACTGTCTATGAATATCAAGGAGATCAAGCGTATATTCACTCTTGCTGGAGTAGTTGGGAAAGAAAACCGGAAGAGGAATGGACTGGTTTATATTAGTCTCTCTGGCCACAGAGATACTCCATCCTTGAAAAAGTAAATGTATGGTGGTTTAGAAGGCAAGGCTTGCAGTTCTGACACCCATTTAGCTGAAGTAATGGCCACAAGAAAAATTGTTTTCCAGGTTAAAAACTTCATGTCACAAAAGTTAGCTGGCTTGAAAAGTCTCATAGTAAGACCTTGTAGAATCAGATTCAGATCCCAAGGAGAAGAAGGATCTTTTATCAGGCAGCCGAAGAAGAAATATTCCCTTCATGAAAGCCTTGCATAATCTAGATATTGAAATGGAGGCAATGAACGTTAATCATCCGTGATGTGAAAATTACCAATCACTGCCAACTGTAATTTAATCATAGAAAAGCTTGCTCCCTCTTGAAACAGAGAACTTAGGAAAAATAGGATGGCTGAAATGGCAGCTGAGAAAAAGGTCAATGTTCTGACTCCATGCCCACACTGAGAAGCTTTTCCACTTACTATTGTAAACCTTTTTGGTAGCAGGTTTTTGAGAAGCAAGAATAACGTCTAGGAAAGGAGAGGCTAACCTGGACTTTTAGAATCATTTGACGTGGAGAAACCAAGCTGTTAGTTTCAGTGAACTCAGACTGGGGAACTGGTCTGACAGGTGAGAGATCAGATCCTGTTTGGGATCCAGTATCCATGGTGGATACTTGGCGTGAGACCACAGGAAGGGGAACCATAACTGAAGCCAGAAGCTGGCTAGGAGGATTACTGTGCTCTTGAAACTGTTGGCTTTCTGTAGGACTTTCAGTATCAATGGGATTGGGGTATATGTGTACAGGAAAACCAGAGGCCAATCGTGTATTAGAGCATCCCCGGGTGGATCCGCGGTTGGAGGGGGGGGGGGAATCACATCAAAGTACTTGCTGCATTTGGTGTTTAAGGGAGATACTAAAAGGTCGCAGCAAGGATGGCTGCATCAGTGAAACATCTGTTCGTTACGGACTGATTCAGGGATCACGCATGTGAACTTAGAATGGATCGGCTGAGTCTGTCTGCAAGAACATTGGTCTATCTGGGAATGTGCATTGCAGTTAGAAAGTGGTTAGAGGAGATCGCCCATTCCCACACTCACATGGCCTCTCTGCATAATGGGTAAGTGCGAGTTTCCCCCCTGCTTGTTGATACACCAGACTGCTGACATGTTGTCTGTATGAACTGCTATTGTTCCCAGAGGTAGACAGTCATGAAAGGCTTGCAGTGTCATAAGGACTGTTCTCATCTCCAGAATGCTGATGTGCAATTTGGCCTCTAAGACAGACCACGTGCCTTGGACCAATCTTCTTTCAAAATGCCCCCCCACCCCAATAAGGAAGGATCCATGGTCACTGTGGCCAATGGGGATGGGAGAAAAACAGGTCTGCTTAAGTGAAGATCATCTGCTAGCATCCACCATTTAAAGATGCAGCCTGTAGATTGAAGTCAGATAGATGGGAACAGTTAAGGGAAGATACAGGCTGGACCGCTACTGTCCACTGAAGTGCTCACATATAGAACCTTGCTAAGGGTACTAGAAGTATGGCAGCCAACATGGAACCTAGAGCACTTAGAATAAGTCTTGCTGGGGGAGAGGGTGTATCCAACAGAAGTTGAACTTGTCTCAGAAATTATGCCCACTGAAATGGTAGGTTTGCCATTTTCATGACAGAGTTCCTATGAACCCTATCATCTGCACAGGCTTCAGATTAGATTTTGCCAGATATAGTGTGATCCCCAGCTGATGGAAAACATGCAAGAGGTATTGCATCACCAATTCCAGTTGATGCCTTGATTGTGCTGTCGGGAGCCAATCGTCTATGTACGGAAACACCTGGAATCCCTGCAGTCTCATGTGAGCTGCCACTACTGACATGCATTTGGTAAACATCCTGGGGGCCATGGAGAGTCAAAAGGGTAGTGCTCTGAACTGATAATGATTGGCTCCCAGCCACAAGTGCAGATGTCTCCTGGAGCGCCTGTCGATCTTAATGCAATAGTACACATCCTGGAGGTCTACTGATCACATCCAATTGTTCGTAGGTAGTAATGGCAGAATGGACTGAACAGTCACCATGCGAAGCTGACTTTTTGACTAACAAATTTAGATTGCTCACGTCCAATACAGGTCCCAGGTTCCCTGTCTTTTTTGGCACCAAAAAGAAGCATGAATAAGTTCTGCATCCTTGCTGTTCGGTTGGGATTGGATAGATGACCGAAGTTTTTGAACTTCGTTCATGGAGTACTTCCTCTGACTGGGTGGAATGTTGGGGAGCTTCTTTCCAGGAGGTGGTGGGTGTAATAACCTCTGGACAACTGGGGAGAGACCTTAAAGTCCTCCTCCAACAAGCATTCAGACAAAGAACTGGTGACCACCTTGACCAGATCTCTTTGAAGACACAAAGTGTGCCAAACAGTTTAGCCCTCACAGCAAAAAAGCTGCTGAGGCATATACGTGCTTCCTATGTCTGTCCAAGGCCTGGGACTCTTGTTAGGGGGATGGACAGAGAAGCTCTGCTCCATTAGCTCCTTCTTTGTGGCCACTGACACTATGATGGCATCAACCAGTATACCTTTACTCCAGTGGGGACAATCTAATGGGGGGGCTCTAGAACTTGTCAGTACACCTAGAAATAGGCTCCATGGTCTCAGCTTCCTTCCAAGCCCAGTGGGAAACCAAATAAATAAGCTCGTCCACCAATGGGGATACCCAGGATGTAGATGGGTCTGTCCTGAACGTCTCCAGAAACACTGATTCCTCAAATGAAGGGGGTTGGGCAGACCATCCACCCTTGCACTTAAGGATCTCTAGGATATCTCCAAAGGAGATATCATCGGGTGGACACTGAGGAAACCCTTCTCCCTCATCGAGATTGAGGTCCTCTGTCAGAGATTCCAAAGTAGAATCTATGTGCTTCCTCTTGCACATCCTCCTCTAATGCACTTTCTCCATTGAAAGACTCAGAAGGGGAAGGGGTCCCTGACACACAGTGTGGAAGCTGGAAGACTTCCTGGACATGCTGACTGGGCAGGATGAATGGGACCAAGGCTCAGACCAGATGAGGACTGCATAAGTTCTGGACTAAGAAGAGATGCATCTCTGGGTCCAGAGAATGCCCTCTTTGTCACCTGGAAAGCTAACAAACCCAGAGATCCACCCCCCCCGGTCTTCTCGAAGCCAAGCAGGAGGAGAAAAGGAAGACACCACTCCAGGTTCACTGCCTCCAGACAACGGACCAGATCTGTCAAGGGCCGAATCCCAGAGCGGTACAGATGGAACCAATCAGGTCAGAGCCGAATCCAGCCCCCCAGAGTAGGCACAGATGTTTCAGGTCCAGGACCCATTCTGATCAGAGAGATTTGGAGCCAAGCCAGTGTGGAACACTGCCAGACTTGAGGAAAGCACTATTCTCAGCTCCAATGATGTCCCTGTCGGGCCATCCGGATCCTGGGGTTCCAAAGAAGACTGTCTGATCGGATGAGGAATCGGAAGAAATTGTGACAGGGGTCTCATGGATCCAAGAAGGGGCGGAGATGGTAAGAGCCCCATCTCAATCTGAGCCTTGAGAAAGCTCCACATCATCCTATCCATATCGGAGTTGTAAAGCCTGGAGAACCTAGAAGATACTGAAGAGTGGGTAGACCTCGCAGGGGACAATGACATTTTTCTCCTCGGTGTTTGGCTCAGAGACCTCGGATCCAAAGCCTTCAAACCCAAAGAAAACCGATTCAGAGAAAGTGAACTCCGAACAAAAACAACCTCAGAAAAACCCAAAGACACCTTAGGAGCCATGGTTATCAGATCCAGAGTAGGTCAGATCTGAGAAGGCATAAATTGGGAGTAAATAATGCCAGCTTCGAGGTACTCCTCTGATCCAAAGGAGACCTGGCCTTCCTCAGATCTGTCAATTTTTTCTTCTTCTCCGGAGCTGGAGTAGAAACTCCAGAGGAGGCTAGAGGGCCTTTTTATTAGGTTCCCTTGAGAGTCCAGGCTTCTTAGAATCATGGCTAGATGAAGGGGAGAGTCCTTTCAAAATTAACTTATTGCAGTGATCTACTAAAGCGCAGGGGTTAAAGACCGCACACATTTTGCATTCCTGCTTCAAATGAGCAGCACCCAAGCAGTACACACACTTGTCATAAGAGTCTGACTACAGGATTTTGTGCCCGCCTTTTAAAACCGCTGGGCTTGTCCACCATAGAGCATACCATAGCACACAGACACAGCAGAACAGCAAAATCACACAAACACACAGCAGCAGCTACTGAGAAACAGTAGTAAACAACTAAAAAAATATTTGTAAAGTTTTGCTTTTGATATATATTTTTTATATATGAAAGGAAAACATTAGCAAGGAGGAAAGGATGTAGGCCTATGGCCATATGGGAAGGAAAAGCTAGGGAAGCAGCGAAAACACAGCCCTAATGCCCAATGAACAATGAAGAATGGGAGAGGAGGAATAGAAAAGGATTATAAACAGACTAAGTAGAAATAAGGACAAAAAAGTATGAAACAGAGATGGAAAATTAACACTTACCTGGAGAAGAAGCTTGAGATCTGCACAATCATGTCTATCCATGAAGGAGGCAAGAGAGATCTGAGGAGATAGGGGAAATGCAGGGCATTATGGGAGTGGGAGGAGCTCAAGACTGGTAGCATCTGTTGTTTGGAATGGCTGCTTTGGCTCAGATATTGGATCCAAGGACCCAGTGGTGAGGAATAATGAAATGGACAATATCAGATCATGTGCCTAAATTTAGTCAAAACTGAGTCATCCAGGCTGTCAGCTGAATTTTCTCTAAATCTGGATATACCAGTCATCCCCGATTATGAGGAAGTTAGTGGTAGCTCTCCCTGTGAATGGTATTGGCCAAGGACAATTAAGACTACTGCCTGGGTCAACAGGGTGTCACCACAATGATCTTAGATATTTTTCTTTGAACGTTGTGAAGCAACTTCTGAATCAGAGTAAAGGGTGGAAACGCATAAAGGAATGTTCCACTCCAAGGGAACAAGAATGCATCTGTCCTCAAAGAATGGCTGCAAGGATGTCTGGAACAGAATTCCTCTAATGTCTGTTTGAAAGTAAGCAAACGTCTCTACTTGAAGCGTCCTCCACATCCAGACTACATCCTGGAACACTAGTGGCTTGAGCTTTCACTCGTGTGGGTGTGCCCAAGATCTGCTCAGTCTGCCTGCCACAATGTTCTACTCTAATGGAATGAAAGAAGCCTGGTGTGTCAGAGGATACTGAGAAGCCAACTCTCAGCTCATCACTGCCAACTGGCAAAGAGGGAAAGACCTCTTACCTCTCCGTTTAAGATACATCACTGTACTGTTGTCTATAATCACCTAAAGGGGACCCAAAGTCCATAGGTGATGAAAAACCTTCAAGGCATGAATAAACATCAACATCTCCTAGACCATGATGTGCTTCTGAGCATCCTTAGGACCCCATACAGCTTGTACTTGCTTCGACACAGTTCCACATGCGAAGTCAGATGAATCTGCCTGGACAGAGTGAATCAGAATCAGAGGGGCGAATGAAAGTCTTGGGTTGACATTTAACTGTTCCCTCCACCACCATAACTCTCATCTGATGAAAGGAAGGACCAGCAACTGTGTTTCCAGGGTATGCAGGTGTCGAGTTCAACAATTTCAAACATACCACTGAATTTTTCTCATGTAAAGACAAGACAGTTGTATTACAAGAATCATGGATGCCATTAGTCCAAGAGTTTTCAGGAATTCTTGAACTAGGGCAACAGTCATCTTGGAAATTCCAGAAACACTGTTTGGTAAGAAAAAATCTTGTTCTTGGGCAAAAGAGCCATTCTTATGCTGCAGTCAACAAGACACCCTAGAAAGATGAATCAATGTGAGGGGCTCAGGGACACCTTCAGGAGGTTCAACTTGAATCCTAGAAGAAGGAGATTAAAGCCAAAACTCTTATAATTCCAAAACATTGTATGCAGACTCTGCAAAGATCAGCAAGTCAAAGTAAGAAAAACGCAGCTGCCTGTAGTCCTACAGTGGGCCAGTACCAGGGTAAGACATTTTGTAAATACTCAAAAAAGTGGATAGCCCAAAGGGCAATACAGAAAACTAAAAGTAGGACACAGACTACAAATCTCAGATACCCCTGGAAATGATGAGCAATGGGGATATGAGATGTGGTCCAGAAGAAGAGGAAGCACTGTCTGCAGGGTGAGCATTTTGATCTTCGGAATCTGGATGAATGTATTCAGAAAAATTCAAGTCCAATAGTGGTCTCCACAGGTTTTTTTTTTTTTTTTTGGAACCAAGAAAATTCTGGAATAAAACCCTCTCATTCTCTCTGAAGGATGCCCCAGTTCTATGACCCCAGAGACCAGCATATACTAGGAATTAGAAGGGAATAAAGACTGATCCACTGGATGAGCAGAAACTCCCTTGAAAGGAGAATGGTCTTTCCACTACCATCGGTAACCCTTGCCCTCACGGCTGAGGTCCCATTTGTCAGAAACCACTAATGGCCATGCTGCCTTGCTGAGAGATAACTTGAGAGGTGTAGCACCTGATGGAAGACTTGAAAAAGATGGGTGCCACTTGTCAGCATAGTCATAAGTTGGGGGTATCCTTGACTGGAAAAGGGACCCATCTTGTTGGACTTGACAGAGCTGTCGCCCTGCTATTTCCTTTTTGTTACCTTGGTTCTTCTTAGGCTGGGACTTCTGTTTAAGTGGCTGCTGAAAATTAGCCTCTTTAAAGGCGAAATCTTGGGAATATGAAACATTTTTGACATACCCTGCATCAATTAACATGCACCATCAAAGTTTTAAGGGTATGATTAGCTGCAGTGTCAAACACACAATCAGACTCAATGGGAGCATTTAAAATGTCATTTTAATCAGCTGCAGCAAAAATTCTGAATGCACAGCCACGCATATCACCTCATCACCACCGACAAAAATGCACTTGTAGAAACAGAGTCAACCCCTTTAATGATACTCTAACATATGTTTTTTTTCACCTGAGAAACACCGGAAATAGTATCCATGACGAACCTTTTACGCAACAGGAAATGATGCAGCAAACTCTTCTAAACTGTACATGCACCTCAACACAACTTTCTACATTAAACACGGATAGTTAAATATTTTAAAACCTATCATGCTGGGAGTGTCCCAGTTTCTTCACTGGAGATTCTAGCCACTTGCCTAGTTTATTTTGAGGGACTGGATTTGTAGAAGACCTATACTTTTTATTAGACACAATAACTGAAGACATAGAAGCAGGGTCTGCAGATAAGGGTCCCTGAAGACTCAGCAAGGAGGAAAATGAACGTTATGTACTTACCATAACAATAGATCCATGTTGTCTCTTTCAGTCTGATTCAACCTGAAGGTTATTGGATTTAATTTGGATCCAGTGCCAGCTAAAGCCACAAGACTTCAACTTGCCAGGCTCTGCCCCCACCCCCCACCCCCAAAAATAAAATCCTTCACTCCCTAGAGAATACCTCAGATCAAGTTTGCCCTTTTTCAATCTAAAACCAAAGTACAATTCCCACATAAAGGAGGAAGAATAACTCCAAGAAAAGGGAGCAATAAAACCTCTCCCATTCGGTCATGCAAAGACAACAGACTTGCCATACAAGTGAGGGCAAGAAAGAACGAAGGTTGAACCAAATGAAGACAGACAACAAAAATTTATTATTATGGTAAGTAAATAACTTTCATATCAGATTCCGATTTCTCCATTTGGCTTCAACCAGTCCCCAGCCACGCAACAGCCTTGAGAGAATGTATGGAAGGATATGCTGCAACACAGCAGAACAAAAAAAGAAGTTCTGGACCTAGACTGAATGTCCAGCCAGTAGTGATATATAAAGGTGTGAGAGCATACCCAAGTCATTAATACACACACATCATCTAAAGAAGCTCTAGAGAAAAAGGCCGCAGAAGTAGCCATGGCTCTGGTGGAGTGACCTTTAGGTTTGCCATGCAAAGTCTTACCTCTAAAGGTATAAGCAAAAGAAATACAGTCTGACAGTCACTTGGATAAAGTAACTTTAGAAACTGGCCCACCCAATTTGTATTTTGAAAAGAAACAAACAACTGATTGGATTTCCTAAAAGACTCTGTTCAGTCCATATAAAATCTCAATGGTCTATGCACATCCAAACAATACAAGTATTCACCCTTGTTCAAGAAATTAGAAATAAATACAGGCAGATGAACAGACCGATTCAAATTATTCTCAGTGGCCACTTAGGAAGAAAAGGGTTTGTGCAAAGGGAAACCTTACCTTTGCGGAACACCAAGTATGGAGGAATAGCAGACAGAGCTTGAAGCTCGGGAACTCTCCTGGCTGAGGTAATGGCCACCTGGAGCAAAGTCTTCCAAGATACCTTTAGATCTGAAGTAACAGAAGGCTCAAAATGAGGGATTGCAAGGGTTTGCAACATGAAGGGTAAATCCAATGGAGGGACGGGGTCCCAAATGGGAGGGTGCAAAAGAAATGTACCTTTGGGAAACATTTTGGAAATTTTCAGTGCAGCCAAGGGAACATAGCCTTATCTAATTATCATGTTGTCAGAGACAAACAACTGCACCTTAATGGTGGAATAGAGCATTCTTTAAACAAATCAGTGAGAAAATCTAAAATTATGTCTAAGAGAGTGGAAAAAGAATAAACCTCAGAGAGTCCACCAAAACTGCAAAGCACTTCCATTTACTTGTGAACACTTTCCTAGTAGACAACTTCTGGGAAGAGGACAAAATATGCACAATGCTGTCTGATAGCTTGGGATTCCTGGCCACCAACAGAACGGGGGAACCATGCACTTAACTTGAGGGACTGATGGTTGGGTGGATTCAGACCCACTGGATGAGAAATGCGATCTGAACTGGGATCCAGAACCCAAGGTAGGCATCTTAGAAGAGGCCACAGAAATGGGAACTACACCTAACCAGGCTAAAAGGGACCTTTGAGGATCAGTGTCACTTTGCAATGGGCTGCCTTCGGAAGAAACTTGATTATCAGGGGGACTGGAGGATATGCATATAGGAGACCACAGGGCCAAGCATACAGATCAGCATCTCACGTGACCGTCCCAGAGGGTGAACTAAGACATAACAGCTGTTACATTTGGTGTTGGAGGGGGAAGCAAAGAGGCTGCAACATAGAGTACAACAGCACCAAAACATTCAAGCTACTACTCTCAGATTCAGAGACAACATGTGATGAAGAAGAATATTCCTGTTCAATCTGTCTGCCAGAATGTTGGACCTCCCCCGGATGTGTGTTCCGATTAGAAAACTGCCGAGATGAGATTGCTCATTGCTTCCAAGCATAGAGGAAAAGAACATTCTGCCTTGTTTGTTCAGATACCAAACAATGAACTTGTTCATCTGGATCAGTCACACCGCTGGGGAGGACATCCTGGGAGGTCTGCAAGCTGAGGAGGACAGCTCTCATCTCCAGAACATTAATTGTGAACAGTGGCCTTCACAGAAGACAAGGACCCTTGAACCATCCTCCCTTCAAAATGCTACCTCCCACCCAAGAAGGGAGACATCCATGGTGACTGTGGCCAATGGATGGGGGAAGAACAAATGTCTCTCACTGGTCACCAAAAGCAACTCCAACCACTACCAAATATGATCATGACAAACTTTTGTCAACCTTATGGGAAAGTCCACTGGAAGGGTCAGATAGGACCACTGCACTGCAGGAGTTCATTGCAGAGCCCTCATGTGGTACTTCAAGTGAAAAAGAAGTTAGGTCTTACCATAACATTCCATCTGTGTTGCTGATTTTCGTTCATTCATTACTGATGGGTCATCTGTTCCGTCCTCGGAACCGAGCCAGCCAATATCAAGCTCATGTCAGCCAAAAACTCTCGAGCCAAGATCCTACCCACAATGCTCTGCTCCGTTACCTCAGATCGAGTTTGCAAGTTGATAGATAAAAGTAGAGGCTACCTCTGGTCATAACAGACCTACAAGAAATGGAGTACATGAGATAAACCAAGAACCTCCGGATGGGGGACGGAGGGTGGGAAGTAATGAATGAACGAAGATCAACAACAAAGATGGAATGTTATGGTAAGACATAACTTCTTTATCTGATGTTAATCTTCATTCATTCTTTACTGATGGGACAGAGTCCCCAGCTAACTGTATCCCTGGGTGGCCCTCATGGAAGGACATTCCTGAGCACCATGGAGCCAAAGGAAGCTCTACCTCTGGAGGCCAAGTCCAATTTGTAACGAAGAATAAATGTATGAGGTTTGGCCCAAGTTGCAGCTGAGCAAATATCAGAGGGAATCCTTAGCAAGGAAAGCTGCTGAAGTTGCCATAGATCTTGTAGAATGTGCTTTGACTCTATGAAGCAAGGTGAGACTGTTTTTGTTGTAGATAAAGGTAATACAATTTCTCATCCTTGAAGCCAATGTAACTTTTGATACAGGATGACCCTGTCTGGGTCCAGAAAAAACAGAAACACAGTTAGTCTGATTTACGGGTAGATTTTATTAGGTTCATAGGTTCATACTAGGCTACCTGCCCTAGGGCATTTATAAGCCTGGCCAGAGTGCGTTTGGCTTTCACCACCCATTTTAAATGAATTTTGTTGTTATGCCCTTTTTGGAGGTTAGTATACTGTGCCTCTGTCTAACAGAAGCACAGAAGTGATACCTGGGGTAAACCTACTATCTCCCATCCACTCAAGATTCCTCTTGAAGAGAGTCAATGACGGACTCTGCCTAACCTGGACTGGGATTTTATTCCAGAGTGAAGGGAGCCTCTGGGTTATGAATCTGTCCCTCCAGCATGTCCTATTTATTTCAGTGTTGAGGTTAAAGTCTCTCGAGCATGTAGCTCAATGGGATTTGGATTTTCTGAGGTGTAGCATGTCCATTAATTCCGGGTTGGACATGGCTTTATATGTCAGGCACAGATAGCCTCTGAGCAGGCAGTATGCCACTGAGTAGAGCTGGAGTTTCTTTAACCGGGCAGCATATGGCATCTGTTTGAGCCCTTTGATCCTCTTGGTGAGGTACTTTTGTGGTCTTTCCAGTTGCTGCAGGTGTCTGGTAAGGTACATCCCAAAAGGGGCACTGTACTCAATTATCGGCCTGATGAGGGATGAGTAAAGAGGCATGATGACCTCCCCTAATCTAGATGTGAATCCCTTCATGATTAGGTGGGCTATATAAAATGTTTTTCTAACCACTTTGGCCACGTGGTTGTCAAATGAGAGATTGCTATCAACTTGGGTCCCCAGGTCCCTAATGACT
Organism: Protopterus annectens; assembly: GCF_019279795.1. Lineage (NCBI taxonomy): Eukaryota > Metazoa > Chordata > Ceratodontiformes > Protopteridae > Protopterus > Protopterus annectens. The sequence goes on along the minus strand of NC_056747.1, from coordinate 416,862,465 downwards.
TCTTCCGTACTTAATGGATTACCACCTATGTGGTAATTTGTGGTCACTTTGTTTTTGCCAAAGGGGATGACTATACACTTTTTGGCGTTTAGCTTGAGGCCATGGCTCTGGCACCAGTTGTCTGTTTCTATGAGGCCCTTTTGGAGGATGCTTGTGTCGGCTGGAGAGTCGATTATGGCGCCCAGTTTGCAGTCATCTGCGAACTTGGTCAGCCACAGTCCTTCCGTGTTAGCCTGTACCTCCGAGAAATATATACCGAACAAGAGAGGTCCCAGGACTGTGCCTTGTGGGACGCCACTTGTAACAGGTTTGGAGTCTGACATGGCTCCAGCAATTCTAACCATGTGGGTTCTGTCCTTGAGCCAGTTTGCAAACCATCTAGTGACATAGGGGTTTATATTTAAGCTGGTGAGCTTATCTATAATGCCCGAGTGGGGTATTGTATCGAAGGCTTTTGCGAGGTCCAGGTAGGCTGTGTGGACCACCTTCCCCTAGTCAATGGCATTGGTGACTGTTTTCAAAGAAATCAACCAGGTTTAAGAGGCAGGATCTGCCCTTAAAGCCGAACTGGGTAGGATCCAGTGTCTGTAGGTCCCCAATATCTTTATTTATGAGGTCCATGATGATCCTTTCCATAGCTTTGTAGACCAAGCTAGTCAGGCTTATGGGGCGATAGTTTCCAGGATCTGTTGAGGCACCACCTTTGTGGAGAGGGACCAGTGTTGCTGTACGCCACTCTCTGGGTACATATCCTGTAGTAAGGCTGAGACTGAACTGTAGTTTTACGTTTGGGTTTAGTTCTTCTTGGAGTTCATGTAGGATGCAGCCCGGGACACCGTCTGGTCCCATTGATGCTGTGTTTTTTGCTTTGGAGAGGGCGGCTCTTACCTGAGCATCTGAGCTGTCAGGGGGGCAGCACTATGCTGGGATAGATATTTGCCCTTTTGGTGGGGAAGGGGTGGGTGGGAGAAGTTTGCGCTGAACTTGTCAGCTAGGATGTTGGCAAGGTCTGTGGGTTCGGTGCATTTTTTGTTATTTTGGACCAATTCTGAGCATATCTGGGAATCCAAATAAAATCGTATTTGCCTATGTACATCCAAGGAGTGCAGGCGATAACTCTCCCTTATTAGAATGGTTAGGAAAGAACACTGGAAGGTCACTAGATTGGTTGATAGAATTAGTTCTCAGTGATACTTTATCCTTATGGAAAATAAGATAGGGAGGTTTGATGCATAAGGCCTGAAGTTCTGACAATTGCCTGGCCGATGGGATTGCAATCAAAGTTTTCCAAGAGAGATATTTTACATCACATAAAGATGCAGGTTCAATGGGGGGAGCTGTTACAGCTTGCAGAACCAAAGCCAAATCCCAAGGTTGTACCAGTTCTCTAAAGGGAGGTTTTAGGTTGATAACCCCCTTCAAGAAAGTCTGTGTGACAGAAGTGAAGAATCTTGAAAACCAATATGGAAATTTGAGATTGCCTCTACTATCCATGTACATTTAGCTGCTGACACCCCGGAGTGGAAATTTGAGATAGCAGCTAAATGTACATGGATAGTAGAGGCAGACACCCCAGAGTGGAAAAGATGTGATAAGTAATCCCAATACCAGAGACTGGGGCTGACAAGGGCTCTAATTGTTTATTTGCTGCCCATAGAGAGAACCTTTTCCATTTAAGATAGATCTGTCTGGTGGACGATTTATGAGATGCAATAAGAATATTGTGCACAGGGGACGAGAGGTTTTCATGCCTGGCAATAATTGGAAGTGGAGAAACCAAGCTGTCAGTTTCAGGGTTGTTAAATTGGGGTGAATCAGACCCTGCGGATGGGAGATAAATGTCTGGGATGGATTGAGGATCCATGGTTGATCTAACAGGCGAGGCCAGAGGAAGAGAAACCAGACTTGTCGAGGCCAATATGGAGCAATGAGGATCACTTTGCTCTTCAACTGTTGTGCTTTCTTCAGAAATTGGGAGATGAGGGGAAGAGAAGAATAAGCATAAAGAAGATCCGAGGGCCAAGCATGGACTAGAGCATCCCGTGGTGACTGTCCCTGAGGGGGGATTAGGGCAAAGTAGTTGCTGCACTTGTAGTTGGTTGGGGAGGCAAATAGATCGCAGCAAGGCTGGCCCCAGCGGTTGAAGACTTTTGCCGCTATCAGAGGATTGAGGGACCACTCAGGAGGTTGTAGAATGCACCTGCTCAATTTGTCCACTATCACGTTGGAGTTCCCAGGAATGTGCATTGCAATTAGACAGCGGATGTGAGCCATCGCTCATTGCCATATTCTCAAGGCCTCTCGGCATAACAGTTCCCTTTGACTGGGTGGAACGTCAGGTAATACTCTTAATGAGATTGGGCAAAGATGCCCCCTTGTTTGTTGATGTACCAGACCACTGATATGTTGTCTGATTGGATCACAATAGTCCCTGATGGAAGGATAGAGCAAAATGCTTGCAACGCTAGAAGCGCCGCCCTCAGTTACAGGACACTGATATGTAAAAGGGCCTCTGTCTCCAACCAGGTGCCTTGGACCTAGTTTCCCTGACGTAGCCCCCCCCCTATCCCATCAGGGAGGCATCCATGGTCACCGTGACCATCAGTTGACTGGGGTTGAAAGGGCGAGACCATTGATGGGGATTGAGACGTCAACCAGAGTAAATCTTGCTTGCATCTCTGAGTTACACTTATGTGAAAGGACAAAGGATGTTGTTGAGGGTACCACTGATTGAGAAGTAGCAACTGAAGGAGTCTCATGTGGAATATGGCTAGAGGAACAATGGTAATCGAGGCGGCCATTGACCCCAATAGCTGGTGTATAGATTGAGCGGGAGATTTGTGGTGACAGAGCAGTGGTTGGACTTCTTGTCTTATTCTCTGAAGCCTGTGTTCTGGAAGGGATGCTGTGCAATTTCTCGTGTCCAACAGTACCCATATAAATTCCAAAGACTGAGTAGGGGTTGTGTTGAATTTCTCCCAGTTTAGTGATTCTCAGGCTTTAAGCTGTTAAGAGAGAGTATACTGCAGGACTTCCAGTAAACGCTTGGTGGGGGCGGTAAGGAGCCAGTCGTCTAGATATGGGAACGCCTGGAATCCTTGAAGTCGCAAGTGAGCGATAACCACTGCCATGCATTTTGTGAACACACTGGGGGCTGTAGAGTGACCGAAGGGCAGGACTCAAAATTGGTAGTGACCGGCTCAAAACTGGTAGTGATTGGCTCTTATGCGGAAGTATCGTCTTGAGAGTTTGTCCATTTTTATGTGGTAATACGCATCATGAAGATCTACAGAGCACATCCAATCGTCTTCTTCCAGAAGAGGAAGGATAGACTGAACCGTGACCATCCGGAATTTCTGTCTTTACAAATTTGTTTAGTGTACTGAGATCCAGAATTGGTCCCCAGTACCCTGTCTTTTTTGACACTAAAAAGAACCTTCAGTAAAAAACGGATCCTACCTGGTCTGGGGGGATCATTTAGATGACTCTTTTTGTAGCAGCTTTTGGATTTCATGGGCTGCTGCTTCCATTTGACTGGGTGGAATGTCAGGTAATACTCTTGAGATTGGGCAAAGATGGAAGGGGATGTGATAGTCTCTGGATATTATCCGTTGTACCCAAGAGTCCGTGCTTATATTTGCCAGGCAGCAGGGTACAAGGAGGAACGACCCCCGACTGCTTCCAGAGGTGAGCAGTCTGGCAACGCTTCAGGAGCGCCGATAGGTTTGACCCATCTCTGGAACCCCGGTTTTGCAGACCTCCTCTGCCCCGAAAAGGGGTGCCTTCCATTGGAGATTTCCCCCCTCTGCCTCTAGGGGAGAACTCTGCAAGTGCATCCCGGAAAGAGCCCTGTGATTTCTTGTGCCACATCTTCCGCTCCTCTGATTTCTGGAGTAGAATCGCTGAGGAGTGGAGTATCTGACAACAACAGACAAGATCTTGCCATCTTGTTCTCACCTTGCCAGCCTACCTCTGACTTTAGGGCCAAACAAAGAAGCGGCCTCTATGGGGGCATTCATGAAGGAAGCCTTAAAAGGAGTCAAAGGCGCATCCAGGCATGTCATCTGGCAACTATACCCACGCCTGCTGCTCTAGCCACCCCTTCCGTTGAGTGAGAAATAAGACCCATGGAAGAGTTGGCGCTAGGGTGGCTGAGAAAACACATCGTCACGGACCTCATCAGAAACAGCTCCTGCCAAAGTTTCAGAGAGCTGGTTGATAAGATCTCGCTGAAGCCTGGTAAAATGTGCCAAATAATTCAAAGATCTTACGGTGAAGGTCGATGAAGCAAACACACACTTCCTAATCTGTCAATCGCCCGGGACTCCTTGTTGAGCGGACGGACAGTTTGGCTCTCTTCTGCCAAATCCTTTTTGGTTGCAGCTGCCACCACCATAGCATCTACTGGAAGACCTCATGACCAATGTGGATGCTCAACTGGGGGAGATAGTATTATCTGGTCTCCTAGGTATTGCTTCCAGGGTGTCAGGAGCCTTCCATGCACGCTTGACAATGAGCTGGAAAAGCTCATTGGCAGGCGGAGTGACCCAGGAGGTAGGAGACCAGACACGAAAAGCCTGCAGGAATACGGATTCCTCAGAGGAAGGATTAGAGGGCTTCCAGTCATTCCTCTGTCCAAGGATCTTGAGGAGGGCAACAAAGGACACATAATCAGAGGGTGACCGTGGGGACCCTTCCCCATCATCAAAATCCATATCTTCAGTCAATGACTCCTCAGTGGAGTCCATGTGCTTCCTCTTACACAACACTTTGCGGGGTACTTCCTCAGTGGGAGGTTCTGGGGAAGACTGCAAAGAGGGGGGGGGGGTCTCCTGAGGAGGAGAAACCTGAGGCTCTTGTGCCCGGTGTCCGGCAGTTGAGGCACGGAGTGGGGAAGAGGACTCCGACATGCGAGCTTTGCCAGCGGAGGCAAGTGCCCTCTCCATGGCCTGGAAGTCTGGCCCGCCCAAGGAGGGATGGCAGCCCAGAACAGAGCACAACCTCGAAACCGGGGTCACACCCCATCCCAACGAGCCCAACCCCAGACCAGTAGTCTCAAGAGGACCGTGAACTGTAAGAGGGAGAGGATCCCTGGAGGGTGCCATAGAAAAAAAAATAGTGTGGAGCCAGAAATGCCCCCTCATGGCACAGTCACTGGCCTGAGAAGACCCCGATGCCCAGTGCACCGAAGGCCACAAGGACAACTCTGGTTCCAAAGTGAGATCCACTACTGGAGTCGGAGGAAGGGAATCTGCTGTCTGAGTAATAAGCTTCGAAACCTGGGGTTTGAGGAAATGTACGTTCAACAAAATGAGGGAATGTGGACTTCGATGGTTGGAAGAGATCTCTGGCCACAAGCAACTGGTCAACAAGGCGCAACACATCCTGTTCAGAAAGACTTTTGATTGACTTCATGGAGAAGCTGATGGTGATTCTGGCCTTTCTAGGAAAGGACTATATTGACTGCCAGCAAAAAGATCCAGTGAAAAGGAATATTTGGTCCTTGCTAATTCAATGGTTGCAGAGCCCGGAGCAGAGTATGTCTGCACCATAGAAAATGGTGTAGAAGTAGTCCGCGCCGACGATGTCAGCTCCATAATAGTTGAAGGTGTCTGCACCATAAAGGCAAACTTCTGCCCCGAAGGGTACGTGTCATATTGGAAAGTGTCTGCAGCAGCAATAAGGACAATGCCAAGAAAGACTGTACCAAAGCACATGTCTGTGCCGAAAATGTCTGCGCCATGGAGTACAGAAGAATCATACTTGGAGCCAAAGGTGATTGTACCAACGGTGCTGAAGGGGAATGAACCTGTATGGACAGTGCCGATAAGGGCTGCGACAGAGCTGTCGGAACCGTAGTGGTCTGCACTGGGAACTCCGGTGCCGGTATTCATAAAGGCGACATGGCTGTGGTCAGAATCATCTTGGGCAATGCAGAGCCTGTAGCAGACAGGGTCACAGGTGGCAGCACCGTAGTAGTAATAAATTTCACCTTCTTTTGAGTAGACTTCCTGCGATCTCCAGAGGGAGAAGAAGGGAGTGACTTTGATAAAGAAGAGGAAGAACGCCTCTTGCAGGGTTTAACAGGAGGGGGTGAGTCCTCTGACCCAGAAATAGCTTTAGAGAAAGAAGACCTTTCAAAATTAAAAACTTATTCTTCCTCTCATTGAGACTCCTGGTAGAGAAATGTTCACAAATCCTGCACGGAAGATCCACAGTCAGGTGGAAGACATTAAGACAGTAGACACAAGTCATGGCCATCGGAAAGTGGTAAATTTATGGCCGTAATCTTTGCGCTGCTTAAAACCAACACTACTTTTCTTATCCAACATAACTGGTGTGGAGAAGAACAGTATCAAAAGGAAGAAGAAAGGCCACCCAAAAGGGTAAGAGAAAGGAAGGATTACCAATGATGGTAATGAAGAATTACCACAAGGGTAATTAAAGGAGAGAGTCTAAAGTATACGACAGAGTAGGAAAATATTAGTATAAACTTTTGAGAAAAATTTAAACAACAATGTATAAACTTTCAAAAAATTAGACACTTAGCAGAGACAGTGACTTGACATGGCTGTAGAGCAATGCGGCAAATGAGATCCAAGGTAACAGGAGCAGAGCATTATGGGTAGGACCTTGGCTCAAGAGTTTTTGGCGGATGCGAGTTTGATATTGGCCTGCTCGGTTCCGAGGACGGAACCGATAACCCATCAGTAAGGAATGAACGAAGATTAACATCATCAGATCCAACCTCATGGAAGCTGCCAGATGGCCCACAACTTTCAAAAGAGCATGCACTGGTGATTTTGCATAAGCAATTAAGGACACTGCCAGAGACTGAAGGCTGACTACTCGGGAACCCAGGAGCTTGTCCGTTTGGGAAACGGTATCCAAGTGGCATCCTATGAATTCCCGTATCTGGACAGAGTACAGACTTCACTTTTTATAACAGACAGTTATTCCCACATGGCTGCACAACTGCAGTAAGGTAACCTTGGCTGTGATTATAGACTCTGCCAATGAGGGCACAATTGTCCAGGTAAGGAAAGACCTGAAATGCCTGCAGCAGGAGCCAGGCTGCCACCACTGACATGCACATGGTAAACACTCATGAGGCAGTAGTGAGACCAAATGGCAAGGCTCTGAATTGATTATGACTGGCATCCTGCCTGAAGTGCACAAACCTCCTGGATTATGTCAGTATGATGATAGGTGTCCCAGAGGTCTATCGACTGTCCTTCCTCCTCAGAGGTAGAATGGACTGCACTGTAATCATCTGTTATTTGGTCTACTTTACAAAGGGATTCAAATTGCTCAAATCAAAACTTAGTCAGAGGCGGCTGTTCTTTTTTTTTTTTTTAGCACCAAAAAGAACTACAAGCAAACCCAGGATCCTCAGTGGTCTGGAGGGATCTCTTGGATGATTCTGTTTGCCAGCAGCTTCTGAATCTATACCGCTGCCTGCGGTCTCTGACAAGGTGGAATATCTGGGATACATCTGTGACTGAAATTTGGTATTTCTAAAAGTGGAAATGGTATTGCCTCTGGATATGACTCAAACACCCAGGAGTGTGAGGTGATAGCCTCTCAAGCTTCTGGATGAAGAGCCAGATGAACCCTGATTGTCTCCTGAGCAAGAGAGCTAGACAACCCCTCAGAATTGCTGGAAGGGCCCTCCAAAAGAAACCTCCATAAAAGACGAGCTGGACAACCCCTCAGAATTGCTGGAAGGGCCCTCCAAAAGAAACCTCCATAAAAGACCTTGTTCTGTGGAGTACCGATAGTGTGGCTCCATTATGCTTCCCCCCTGCCATGGGAAGAACCCTCAGAAAGAGCATCTTGGAAAGATTGCTGTGACTTCCTAAAAAAAAGATGTTTGCCCTCTTTCTGATTCTGGGAGGAGGTTCATTGAGGTGTAACAAAACATCTTCCTGTCTTGCTCACTCCTAGAAAGTTTCTTTAATCTTCAACCCAAATAAAGAAGAGCCACTGAATAGACAATAATAAAGGATGCCTTGAAGTAGTCTGCAAAACTGCACAACCGCATCCAAGCATGGCAACACATAGCAATGCTGTTGCTAACTGCTTGGCGCACTTCATAAGCTGCGTTAGAGATTAGCATCATATGTTGGCAATTGACTGCAGGGTGGACAACGGAGTCTCTAAAGGTAGTTGTGTGCCCTTCACACAAACCTCTGTAAAGCATAAGAGCCCTTCCCTAGACGGTCCAAAGCTGAGACTCTATTTGGGGGAATGAACCAAGGAACTCTCCTCAGAGATGTCCTTCTCTGTGGTGGCCACCACCACAACCCTGTCTGAACCATTACTACACTGAGACAGATGCTTTTTGTCTGGCTTTTTGGAGATCAGCTCTACTGTATGGAATTCCTTCCCTGCCACCCTCCGAGACACCAGATCAAAGAGCACATCAGGAGGGGAACCCAGGGACCCACCTAAGGCGTGGATGGGCCCATGCTGAAGGCTTCTAAAATATGGACTCTTTCAGAGAAGGGGCTTCAGCGGTCCCACTCTGGCAAAGTGGCTCCAAATGACCATAAAAGGAGGAGTCATCACTCAGTGATCTGGGGGAATTTTGTCTCTTGCCAGACACGTCCCGCTCCAAAAAATCCGAAGGGGAAGAGGTAGAGGCCATAGAAAGAACTGCCAGATTGAAGGCCAACCAGCATGGGATGTCCTGGAGCAGACTGAAGGCTGGTCACAACCACAGACTGAAAGGGGGAGGTAACACCGGCTGTGGCAGACCGACCCATATCTTTAGTGGAGAACATCCTCTCCATGATGTCAAACATAGAGGCAGAAGCCAGTCACCTAGAGCCGAAAGACCCACAGTCTAAAGAAACATGAGACATGCCAGAACCCAGGGAAGCTATGCCAAGCTGTTCAGAGCAAACACCATAAGTGGAAGAGGTGACCCTGAAGCCAGGATTTTCAAACCCAACCAGGAGATGCCTGCCTCAACACAACGGCTCCGAGGTCCACTCGGTTCCAATGCATCTGGAACTGAAGAAACTAAGATGGGGGGGGGGTCAGACCCAAATGCAGCCATGCCATCGTATCTAACCCTGAGGGTGGAAACAAACGGGCCTGAAGACCTCAGATCCACAAGGCACAAGGGAGGAGGCCAGGGTGACTGAGACGAGGTTTTGGGGAAGAGATCCCAGACCAAACCGAATGAGGCCTAATTGCATCTGTGTTTGCAAGAAGGATCTCATCCACTGCTCCAAATCCAAAGTTTTGAGACTTTCCACCAGCTGCAATGACAGAGTGGATGAAGCCACTGACATGGGCTTGGAGGTTCGTTTAAGTGGTGAAGGAGAGAGAGTCGGACCCAGGGCAGAGAAGGAGGAGACTACAATGAAACCTCTGGTGGAATGCAGGTAGATAAGGAGGAAGCTACCTGACCTAAGGGAGACCTTTTTATCAAGAAAGGAATGGGCACACTGAGTGCCAGAGAGGGTGCTTTACTCGATGTTTGCACCAAAAGTGATCGGCTTTGAGGTGTTGGAATGGATGGCACAGAGATAGAAACAGATCTTTTACAGTCGCCTTTAGATAACTTGGAGTCCTTGGCAGAGTGTGAGCGATTCTTATCTAACCTGTCCTTAGGAGCAGAAAGGAGAAGCACCGACCAGGAGGAGGCCCTTCAAAATAAGCTTTGTTTGCCTCTCGACCACCCTAGATCCAAACCACTCACAGATGGCACATGTATGCAGGTGGGCAGCCCCCAAACAATAAACTCAATTATGTGCATCTTGCAAGTGGAGCAAAAACAATAAAAAACACAGAAACACAGACCTTCAAAGAGAGAAACACTAAGCCCTCACTAAACAGTATCTAGAAGAAACAACAACAAACACTATATAAACCTACTTATTAGACAATACAGAGGCAGTGTAAAAGCACACTAAGATGGGAAAAGCACGTTGCTAACCCCACACAGATAGACACAGACACACCCCTAAAAATTACCCTAACACAACTATAAAAGGTCAGGGACAGGCAGGACAAAAAACAACAAGAAAAAAGATACACCAAAAATGAAGCCACGATCGAGCTGATGTCTGGAATGGAATCAAACTTGATCTGTGGTATTCTCTAGGGAATAGGGGGATTGCGGGTAGGGGGGCAGAACCCAGCGGGTTGAAGTGTTGTGGTTTAGCCGGCACAAAGTTAGAGTCGGATCTGATACCACTCAGGTTGAAGCTAGACAGAAAAAACATTTTTGAGAGAGAGCTTCAGTAAGCAAAAGAAAACTACAGGCTTTCTTAAGCACATTCTCCAGTGCCAGGATCACTAAAGTGATGGGGCTTAAGGATCAGTGCCTCATCCTCCATAAGATAAACCCTGTCAATCTCGGGGCAGTAGAAGACTAACCAGCATTTGAGGAAAAGAAAACATCTGCTTTGGTTCCTTTATTTGCTAATCAAAGGTAGCCAACTGATCTGACTCAGTTCGGTCAGAACCCTCAGATATCTGATCTCCTTCAAAATCAGGATCCATAACAGAAAGACAGAGGGTGGAAGTACCAGCATTACTATTAACCCAGGTATGCACCCTGTAATCAATTGCTTGAACAATGGATTAGCATCTCTGGTGTGAAACTTGAAATAGACTGTGCTCAACTATGTGGTGGGTTTTCTGTCTCTTCTTAGTATGCACTACACTAGTGGAAGAATCCCTGGGGGGAATCTTATCAATCGTGGCAACAGACTCTGACTTTCCCCCTACACCTAATGTATTTCATTCTTCCCATTCCTGAAACAGACAATGGTACAGCCCTGGAGGATGTGCCTGACCCTCATGTCACTCACAGTTGTGGTACCAATGCCATATCAGGGGACCTGGAGGTGCAGAATGTGAGTGGTCCAACAGCCTGCTCTCAGGTAAGACTACTGCAGAGTCACAAACCATAGGCTGAGGCATGTTTTGTTTTATTTATTTATTTTTGGTGTAGTGGAGATAGATGATGGGGGAGGGCACAGTTTCATAGTCCATCTAGGCAGAAGGGGAAAACAAACTAACCAAGTCAGTACAAACAATTGGTGAAACAGTACTCCCAGTATACAAGGAGATAAACACCCATTTAGCTTCCCTTAAAATTGCAATGTAAAGACTAGTTAAACAGAGAAACAAAGAGAATACTGTACTGAAGCAAAAAGCCAGTAATTCCATAGATACACACTAAGCACCAATACGTATCATCAGACCCCCCAATAACAAACAAAATTTCTGTCTCATGTATTAAAACAATGTAAATTAGCCTTGTGTAAGGAATTTAGTTTAAACTTCAGCAAAATTCCTGCCAAAATTGAAATTTAAACAAATGTTGTTTAAAAGATCATTAAATTTCATTCATCTCTTTATACAAAAGTATGAAGAAAAAAGCCTGTGAAAACAGCACATTTTCCTGTCAAAAGATGCAAAATAATGCCTTAAATCAATGGAAATAATAGCCATGATGTACTTGTGATTATGACAGCACAAGGCAATAATAGAACTTGACAAAAACAGCCCCAGTACAGAAAATTTGTCAAGCATCTACAATACACTACGAAACACTTAGAAAGGGTTATAAAACCCTTGAGAAACTAGTACTCTGCTTACCACACTCACAAAAATCCCTCACTCTAACAGGAAAATACTGCAAAGATGCATTTTTCCCTCTGCTCTTAAAGGAACACACACATTAAAACTATATAAAATTACAAGCACTACACATTAAAATAACTCAAAGGGTTTCTTACCCGAGACCACAAAACAAATCTGCCAGAGAAAGCTGGCCTTCCTAGAGATCCTTCTCTCCAGTGGCACAAGAAAAAAAAAGGAGGGTTGCTGTCTGTTGCTGTGAAGGATTATCCTGTTCTGACAGCTCATTGCTTCTTCACACACACACAGACATGCAAAGGGAGGAGTCTGAAGCTCTGAGAGAAATGGCCAGAGAGAGGGTAGTAAGGCACTGCTACCCCATATGCTAGTAAGGCAGTGTATTTGTTGAACATCTGCATTTTAATGAAGCAGGAGGAAGCCACCACAATTATCTTTGGGGAGTTCTTCTGAATTTTTAGAAGTATCCTGGAAATCTGTGGAAAGGGTAGAAAGTCATACATGAACATTCTTGTCCAAGTAAAGAAAAGATGTCAGTCTTCCAGGCCTTCTTGCATGGAGTCTTGGAACAAAATATTGCCAGTTGATTCTTTAGAGAGGAGACAAACAGATCTATTTGAAGAGTTCCCCACAGATGGATCAAATATTGGCAGACACTTTGATTCAGTTTCCATTTATGAGGGTCTGCACTGGTCCTGTTCAGTCTGTCTGTCAAACATTTTGCTCTCACATAATGCAAGACACCTGTAAAGTGAGATTGGGCTATAAAGCTATATTGCATGTTAATGTGGCTAGTCTGCACGGGGGTAGGATCTGATTTACCACATCACTGTGGTGTTGTCTGAAAACACTTGGACAAGTCCCAGGAACCGCAGAGGATTCAGAGAGTTGGGTGCATTTATAAGAGCTAGCATCTCTTCTTTATGTTTATGTGATTTGGTGCACTTTTTTGGCCCAAAGACCCTTCACTCTTATGTTCATAGATACTGCTCCCCAAGCAAAGTCTGAGGTGTCTGTTGTGATTGACCACTTTGGAGCAGGACAGGATAACGGGAGACCTGGATTCCAAGTAATTGATGTCTCCACCACATGATCTCCCTTTTCACAAATCCTAAGACTGGAATTTGTGATGTACATGCTGGGATCATAGAGATTTCAGATACCACTGTATTTTTCTCATGTGGAGTCTTGCAAGAGGCATCATGACAATCGTGAGGAATTCCATTCACTGAAACCAAAATCAGAGTGGAAAACCCCTAAGAGAGTTCTAAACACAGATCTATTTTTTCTTACGGAAGAAAAGCTCTTTGTACTGAGACATCCAGTTGGTACCCCAAAAAAAAAAATCCTGTGAGAGGGAGTCAGAAAAGACTTCTAAACGTTCTCTTGGAAATGCAGCTTGTGTAGGATATTCTTTACCCAAGAAATGTATTCCTGACACTTAAAAAAGACTCTGTAAAGATAAGAAAGCCATCTAAATAATGAAAAATGTAGATACCATGCAGGCTGCAGTGGGTTATCACAGAGGCTAGACACTTTGTGAACATTCTTGAAGCAGTGAATAGCCCAAAACGTAAGGCAGAGAACTGATGATGTGATCCAGAAACAAAAAGTCTTAAACTGCCTGAAATGGAGATGAATAGGAATGTGATGATATACATCTTAAATCCAAGATCATTACGAAACTCAAATAAGGAAGAAGGGATAACAGACTGTGAAGTAAAGGCATTTTCAACTTTATTACAAACTGGTTCAGGAAGGAAAGATCCAAGATTAGTCTCCAAGAACAGTCTTTCTTTGGCACCAGAAATATTCTTGAATAAAATCCTTCTCATAACAGAGGAGGACACACAGCTTCTATTACTTCCCGAGACAACACATGTTGTAAGACAGGAAGAAAAAGAAGAGGTTGGTTTGGCAGATGAGGAGGAATCCCTTGGAAAGGATGAGGAGTCTCCCATTGCCATCTGCAGCCTAGATGGATCACACTCACAACCCATTTGTCCAAAACAATATGTTGGCAATGGCAGAAATGGAGATTTAAACTTTTTTGGAGAATTAAGCATTATGAGAGTGTGTGTGTGTGTGTGGGGGGGGGGTAATAAGGTCTCTCATAGAGTTAATCTAACTTATTTGATTGTTCTTTGTTTGGGAGGTTCCTCCTTTCTTTTTGGAACCACCTTGCCATTGCTTTTTAAACATCTGCTTACCAGTATTCTGCTGGGACTATTTATTTGGCTTTTTGCCAAATCTAGACAAAGGAGCAGAGAATGTCTTGAAAAACAGAGAAGAATAGCTACAAGATCTAAGAAATTTCCTAAAACAGCTTTCCCTTCTTGTCACACTTTTTGATGACTTCTGTAGCAGAAGTTACAAAAACTAAATTGCTGTCCAAGGGAGTATTCCAATTTTCACTTTTGATATCTTCTGGGAGGTTCTGAAAATGCAGCAATGCAAACTTCCACAAAACACCTAGTGTCATCAGTCATGGGGGTAGTATCCACAGAATCATAAACATGTTTTAAGAAATGAGCAGCGACTTGGTAAACAGAAGAAACTAAAGTATACAATGAAGATTTCTCTTCACAAAAGTAAACGGATGCAAAAAACATTTGTCACACTTTAACAATTAGCCAGGATAAATTACAACATACGAGCCAGGCAGTTTGGAATCTAAAAATTTAAGTTGCAGACTAGTACACTTTTTCCAAAACATGTCAAAAAAGTTTTCCCATCCTTGTCAGGAGAGGGATTAGAATCAAAAAATTTATTGACTGCAGGTTAGAGATTGCCTTCCCTATAAATGATTGATATCAGAGGACATGCAAAGAGAAAGAAATAGGGGATCCTAAAAAGACCAGCACTGGTAGAGTTTTTAATAGAATCTAGAACAGAAGTTGCCATTAAGAAAGGAATAATCAGTAGAACACAAAGTATTACATGATAAACTATAAAAATCAGAGGAGGTTAAAAAGGATTGGGAAGGATGATCGAATAAGCAATTCACAAAGAACCAATGAGGGAGATACATGCATGGGTCCCAAATATGCAACAAAGTCTAGAGGATTAGAATCTTTGCATAGGTATTTTCATACCCCAAGTAGACTCCAAAGAATTTTTCTTCAGACAGTAAATGTTGGAGGTGTGATGGGGAAGAAAGAGGTAACATATTTTCTGGGAGAGTAATGAGGTGGCAGACTTTAAAGATTCCCTTCATACTGCTCTGTCAGAGATACTAGGTGAGCAAACTGGTGTAACTAAGGAAATGATTGTTTGAGCTATGATATAGAATCGAATTGCCTAGACATAGTAATGCCTTGCTGAGTCTATTTACGATGACTGACAAAAATGCAATTACTAGAAAATGGAAATCAAAGTCTAAACCAACTTTACTAGATGTAGAGAAGGTAGTAACAGAAATAAAACAACTGGAATTGGTATATTTAGAAAAGGGTAGGAGCAAATTACATAGAAAAAAATGGGACTTGTGGTATCAATACATGTAGAGGAGGAACAAGATTTAAAAGAAAGGATTTGAATGAGATATTTAATGGTTGACTTGACATGACTGGATTTACTACAAATGACGTACAATGTTTGCAGCTACAGTTCTGTCGGGATGGTCTATAACGTATAATGTTTGCAACTGAGATTGTGTCAGTATTGTTTATTTTCATTTATATAAATGTAAGATTGTTTATATCATAACTTAATAAAAATGTTTCTTGTTAAAAAAAATACCAAAGCATTTACCAGCAGCTGGACTCATTAAAGCAATAGTTGCTGGGTCAGGTGTGGGATTGGTGCATACAAACTTAAAAGACCGAATACTTTTATATAATCTATTGACTTTTTTTTTTTAGAGGCATCAGGCTGAATGCCTGGAAAAATGCAGGCTGGCAGACACACATACTCTAAAACAGAACGGAAAAGGTGAAAGTTCTGCAAATTCCAATTGTAACAAATCGTAACATTTTCGGAGAGATTGGGAAACAGGAATCTATTTTGTTCTTTTACCAGGAACAGCTTTAAAAACAGGAGTCAGCCTGCAGAAGACCTTCTGCCAAGCCTAATCCAGTACTCCTGTCCAGAGTAAATGATACAGAAAAAATTAAATGTTTAGCATTCTGTCTGTTTTTGGCAAAAAGTTCTGAAGAAACAAACCCAGAATTGCCAACAACTTTCCCAAGGATGAACATAACATTTTGGCTATGTAGGGGCACTTTCCCTGCCCCTTCTCCCAAGGCTGACAAGAGTAGCTCTTCCTTGCCCGCTAAAGGGACTCCAACAGACAAAGAGGATGTGTCTAACCTCTGTTCCATGGTGGCTGTAGGGACTACACCAGAGAGATCTGAAGAAAGAGACAAGTGGCTTGAGGAATAAGGTTTGGCCACAGCAGAATCACTCACCTGTGGCTCAGAGAAATTATATGTCTGCTGTGGGAGCAAAGGCTGCTTAACAATCTTTTTATGACTCTAAAGTCCGGCCAAGGACCTAGTATGTTGTTCCATGGTTAAGACAAAAATGTTGCTGGATTCCCAGGGAGGCATAGCAGCAACAGTCCATAAAACAGGAAAGTAGCAAAAAAAGTACCTTTTCTCAAAAAAAAAACAAAAAAACAAAAAGCACTTCAAACCCTTTCTCCAATCCCAAAAAGTAGAGTAACAGTCTCTCCACAGAAAAAGTAGATTTAAACAACTAACAATGTTTTACTAGAAAAGTAAAAATGTGCACATCCATTTAAAAGTACATTACAGTCACGAGAGAGTTCCTAGCTTAAAAGTACTTCTTTTTCAGAAGTTGAAGGTTTTTCCCATAAGGGAACTTAACTGCTCGGCAATGGAACAGCATAAGCCAACTGCTGATCCTCAAAAGCCTGCACCTGTGCACTTTTCTTTGTGGCAGGAAAGCTCTGAAGAGCTTGGTACCCAAATCTGACTTTTAGTCAGCTCAACTTAGGGCTGACTAACGGTTTGGTACGTGGAAAGTGCCCTGAAGCTTTGGAAGTTGGTCAGCTGTTACAGTCTATGCAGGATATAACCCATACAGCTTAGAAAGAAAAAAAAAAAAACTTCCCTCAAAACAGCAAGAAAAATAGCAGAACTCACAACTGAAACAAATACGATAGAAGAAAGATCACTCTTAAAACCAATTTTCTTTCGAAAAAGTTTCTCAATAAAGCAGCCTGGGACTGTTTCTGATTTGACAATTACTTTCAAATGGCAAGCGAAAACTGATGATGACTGGTGTGTGACAGGAAGGGGAGGGTTAGTAGTATCGTGGGAAAGATCATTAGCCACGCAGTCCTCATGCATTATTCCTAAATGTTAGCGCATCTTATCAAGTCTTATTCACAGTACCATTTTACTGGTTAGACTGTTTGCGATTATAATTGCCTTTCTACAACTGATCCTTCATATTTGCATTACAGCATCTAATAACTATATATCGTTTCTGGTGCAAACTCTGTTCCATCCCCTTCAGACAGCATTTGTAAAGTAAAAATTGAACACTTTACCATGTCTTTCCACATACAGTAATTATTTAAAATCAAACTAATGCCAACCAATGTTCTGTTCCTTCACATTTTACTTGCTGCACTATGGAAAGGTTGTTCAGAAAATGAAAATAATCTGTGTTGGATGCAGCAGTTCTATACAAACATACCCAATGCACTGTGTGTCTTGAAGGTGGTGAGTTCAATATCACTCTTTCCATGTTCAGTTTTCTGCTTCTGGACCTGCTGTGACAGAACCATAGCAGAAGTGATCCGCTGAATGCGAACTCTGAAAAAAACAGTGTAATGTATTAATTACATGGTGAGCTGTAGCCACTGGATCTTGCTGGATACAAAACACATCTTCTTTGTTCTTATCTAGGTCATCAGTTACACATTCTTCAATATAAAGATGAACATAATACCCACATCAACTCCTGTGCAGTATCACTTGGAAGAAACCTTTCCACTACAGAATATAGTTAAAGGATGCCTTACCACACTATGGTTTCAATTTCTCAGCCTAAGGAACGCATGTCTATTTCCAAAGCTAATATCTCAACCAGTTCTCTCTAAAATCACTGTTTAGTTATAACTGTAGGCATAACATTTTTACTTGTATACAACAAATATTTTTCTATGGCTGTGTGACGGCAGCAGTATTTAAAAGTAAGGGGAGTAGGAGGAAACAACTCTCACATGGGGGAGAAAAAAAGCTTTTCCTGCATTTTTTAATGAGGTTTCAACTACATGACGATGCATCTGGATTGTTTTCATCCTGTTGAACTTATGTTTAGTTGAAACTCACGGAAATATAAAATATATTTGTATAAATTGTGGTAATGGAATAGTAAAAACTAATTGTTACAACTAAACACCTTTTCAATACTTTCAGCAAATCTGCAACAGTTCTCATAGTTGAAAAATGACAGTCTTCCCCTCCGTAAAAATTCACTGCGAATTATCTCAAACTAATAAGCATATAATTTCCAATTCCCAAAAATAATCTTATTTAAAAAAAAAAATCAATCTTATATTTAGTCTCTGAATATTCTCATAACAATGCATAATCAGGCAGATTAATTTCTGCATCTGAAGCCAGTTTTACTGGCGTGAAGTATAATTACCACCAATGCATTACTCCATTACAATAAACAGTGCAATATCAGCCCCACTGGCATTACATCAGATTTCCTTTTAGTTTACA
This sequence comes from Protopterus annectens, assembly GCF_019279795.1. NCBI lineage: Eukaryota > Metazoa > Chordata > Ceratodontiformes > Protopteridae > Protopterus > Protopterus annectens. The sequence continues at coordinate 416,844,139 of NC_056747.1, read as the reverse complement.
TTTAACACAGACAACTAACTCTTTCCCAAAACGGATTTGAGAAGGGCTCTTTCACGGCAAATATTTGGTATGTTTACTAATTAATCACTGTTGTGGTCAAAGTATTCCATGTGTAATGAATGAACAAATAAACTGGTGGAAGACGGTGGGATTACATGCGACAGGGCTATAGTCTCAATCTGTGTTACTGATCACCAAGGAAAAAGCAAGGGGCAGACAGTCTTAAGAGTGCATGGTAAATGTGCACTGCTGTCTTGGATAACAGCTGCATCCAAATAAGCTTTGCAATGGCCATCTGTAGAACACAAACGCAATCAATTTGCTGCCTAATACCTCATACACCTTGTCCCGGACACCAGCGCCTTCCAGTGTCATCTTACCAACAGTAACCCAAACGTTTTTCAATATTATTTCAAACGCGCGGAAAACACATGCACAGAATTTTCCAGGAGGAGCTAATAATATCACTTCAGTACATGGACCCACCCCTCCCTCCCTTTACAGGGACACTTCCACAAGATACACCACTCTAGCACACAAAAAAAAAACCTCAACCACAAAATTGCACTTAAAGCAAACCAACCATTATATATTGGTATGGTAACTACAGCTTCAGCAGTAATGCTTTGAAAGGTGAAAGCCCACAGTTGAGTTTATATCCCCTTACGGTGGTAAACCACAAGACACAAGCATTTCAAAATAACAAAACTGCAGTTTCAGGTCACTCAAACGACAAAGCCAGACATCCCAGTGCCAAAAAAGAGCCTGTAATCTGGGAGGTGTTGGCACCATCAACCTTAGCACTGAGCCTTTCAATCCAATCTTCAATACTGAGAAGGATATGAGTACAGGAAACTTCAGTTCAGAGGACCTGAATGTTGACACTTAACATTAAGAGGTGCTCCTAGAACATCCACACAAACCCATCAACACCAAGGACCTGGGACCTATGACTACTAATACCGAAGAGGCCAGCACAGAGTTCACCAACACAGAAGACAACAACAATGGTAAAAAGTAATCGGTACCAATGTTGACATAAAGAGATAAAGATAAACCATTGGTTCTTAATTAGAACAAGAAGAGAGTCAGTAAAGGAGCAACATAAATGGGAAGGGAAATGCGACATCTCTTGCAACCCAGCAAGGTCTATGAACTTTGAATACAGCCCACATCATTTTGTCCCAGACCAAATTTATAGCTACAGGGGGATTACAGAGAAACCTGGAGGAATGGAGAGAAAGAGAAGAGGATGGTCAGACCCCTAGATATCTAAAAGTTCCTTTTCTGATGAAAAGCTACTAAAGCTTTTACTAGAAGGGGTCCTGCACCATAGAAACCTATAAGAAATTTCTAGAGCTGAGGATGTTTATAACTATCCTGGGTACCAGTCTGGTCTTGGGAGAGAAAAACTTGGTACAAGGGCCTTTTGAAAGCAAGAAGGAAGATCTGACTATACCTACAAACACCCCATGGCCCTTAGATTTCTCTTTTCCTCCTTCTGCTCTATAGGATATGCCAAAAAGTCACTGGGAAGCAAGCCACTAAGAATAAACTTATTCTTCCTTTTTTGAAAACAGTGGCGAGTCAACTACAAATCCAGACTGAATGACTGGGCTAGACAAACATTGGATATTATGTGGATTTCCGATTACTTCCCTCATAACGAGGACTAGTGTGATGTAATAGAAACTGTTTCAACCTGTCATCCTGTACATACTGGATTAATACTGTTAACACTTATCAGACCAATGATCGAGTACAATGCCCCATTCGGGATGTATCTCACCCGACATCTGCAGCAATTGGAGAGACCCCAAAAGTTCCTCACCAAAAGGATAAAGGGACTCCAAAATCTGTCATATGCTGCCAGATTGAAGAAACTCCAGCTCTATTCAGTTGCATACAGTCTGCTCAGAGGTAACATATGCCTGACATACAAGGCCATGTCCAACCCGGAATTAATGGACATGCTCCACCTCAAAAAATCCAAATCCACCAAAACCACTACAGCAAGCGACTTAAACCTTAGCATGGATATAAATAGGACGTGCTGGAGGAATAGATTTATCACTCAGAGACTCCCTATGCTGTTGAATAAAATCCCGATCCATGTGAGGCAGAGCACCTCGCTGGCTCTGTTCAAGAGAAATCTTGACCTGTGGATGGGAGATCGTAGGTTTATCCCGGGAATCATCTCTGTGTCACTGCTGGACAGAGGCACAACAAACTAATGGGCACAGTATTTTTTCATACAAGGGGTGGCGTAAGCCACAAAAATTTGGGCTAGGCTTATAAATGCCTTAGGGCAGATAGCCTAGTATAAACCTATGAACTTGCAATACATACATTGCTGGACTACTGCCATATCCTCCATTTGATTGCAAGTGTCTATCTACGATGCTGTGAGTGAGTGAGACAACAGACTCTGACAGAACGCACTCTAACAGATACATACAAACAATCCATTGGCATCCAGAAATAAAAAGGACAATGGTCAGAATTGTGTATCACTGTACATCAACATACAAACTAACTTTTGGTGCAATTAGCAGGGACAAGGCTGCAAATATCCACAATGTGTATTAACAGAATGATTAATTAACATGTGTTAAAAATAAGTTTAAAGTCAGCATGCAGTTCCATGTGCCTATACAAAGTAGCTTGCGATCAGACTGTGATTTTAGGGTAAATCGAGTTACACAAACCATATCAGAAATTACATTCCCTGTAGGGTTGCCACCTTTTCGAATGGCCAAAGTGGGACATTTTCGGGACACACATCAGATTTTACAGGCCGACACATACCCACGGTCAGTACAAAGGATAAAACTTTACTTTTTGCACAAATAAAAGCTTATTCTTGTAGCAGTTTAGTTGCTTATTCTGTTTCTTGTAACATTTAGGTATTTTCAATGTGGAAATAACTATTTTATAGGTTCATAGGTTCATACTAGGCTATCTGCCCTAGGGCATTTATAAGCCTAGCCAGAGTGTGTTTGGCTTTCGCCACCCATTTTAAATTAATTTTGCTATGCCCATTTTCGAGGTTAGTATACTGTGCCTCTATCTAACAGTGACACAGAAGTGATATCCGGGGTAAACCTACGATCTCCCATCCACTCAAGATTCCTCTTGAAGAGAGTCGATGAGGGACTCTGCCTAACCTGGACTGGGATTTTATTCCAGAGTGAAGGGAGCCTCTGGGTTATGAATCTGTCCCTCCAGCATGTCCTATTTATTTCAGTGCTGAGGTTCAAGTCTCTCGAGCGCGTAGCTTGATGGGATTTGGATTTTCTGAGGTGCAGCACGTCCATTAATTCCGGGTTGAACATGGCTTTATACGTCAGGCACAGATCGTCTCTGAGCAGGCGGTATGCCACTGAGTAGAGCTGGAGTTTCTTTAACCGGGCAGCATATGGCATCTGTTTGAGCCCTATGATCCTCTTGGTGAGGTACTTTTGGGGTCTTTCCAGTTGCTGCAGGTGTCTGGTAAGGTACATCCCAAAAGAGGCATTGTACTCAATTATAGGCCTGATGAGGGATGAGTAAAGAGGCACGATGACCTCCCAAGATGTAGATGTGAATCCCTTCATGATTAGGTGGGCTATATAAAATGTTTTTCTAACCACTTTGGCCACGTGGTTGTCAAATGAGAGATTGCAACTATTACATAAAACATGGGACATAATTATGTCCTACAATCTCAGGACACTTGCCATTTTTAATATTATTTGTCAAGACAACTGCCCAAAGAGGGACTGTCCCTCGCAAAGTGGGGCAGGTGGTAACCCTAATTACTTGTAACCCCACCTACCTGGCTCACATACTAAACAAGTAACGTTTTTTCCAAGATCGCCCAGAGAACGGGGCAGTTTAGTAAAGAGTTGCCACCTTTTCAGATACCCAAATGGACATTGTTTTGTAGAAACGTGAGATTTTGCAGAGCAAAACATACCCATGATCAGGCAAGGGGCATTACTTCACTTTTTTGCCAAAAATCAAAGCGCATTATTGTAGCATTTGAGTTGCTTGTTTATGCCATTTCATATAACAGGCGTTTCAGATATAAAATAACTGTTTTATGCAACTATTAAAGAAAACTTTGGAAATACGCTTTATACTAAAATCTCAGGACATTTGCGATTTTTAAGTTTTTGTTTTCACTGGACACAGCTGCCCAGTCGCAAAAAGGGACAGGTGGTAACCCTATTTAGTGATGAATTCCCTCCGAATAAATATAAACCAGAACGTAATAGCATTGTCTATGCCCGTGAAATAGAAGCCTTACTTCTTTCGTATCATTAACAGATTCACATCTGCACAAATCGCTTTGTAAAGAAAAAAATTACACAGCTTCCCATACAGAGCAAATGAGCTTTCCGTATGACTTAAAATTCCACGTTCGTGATTTTCCCTCTACATACTGTAAGAAATTCATATCACACGCCAAACAGTTATCATTACTTCATTACCTTATCTTCAGGTTCTTAACCGGATCCCGGGACCGGTACACTGCTTCTCCGATATCTACGTTCCACCCTTCCACCGCCATTTATACGTAACTTGTTTCTAAAAAAAATCTAAAGAACCCCACTTTCAAGCCACCATAACCCTTTCTACCAGTTTCACAAAACTTTTAATAAACAAATAGTCATCAGACAGCTAAGGAATGTATGTTGCCACTTGCTGATTTCATTCTTATCCGCTTCATCGTTTTATATATTTACTATAAATAGGGTATAGCGTTTTCCTCTTGTTTATGGTTACTGTCTTGTGTTTGACAGTCACAGTACTTATGGGCGGTTACGGACGGGGTTTGCTACTGCGCATCCTGCGAGGCAGTACACTGGTATATAACCAAAAAATTAATAAACAAGCATATGCTAATTAATCTCATTGGGTTCGACTGCTTTTAACCACGTGATGTTACAAATATCTGCATAAATTGTTATTTGTAGAAAAAACTTACAATTATCCCTGCCAACGTCAACAATTGAAATAATATAAAGTAACAGGCACAAGACACCGCAATATTTTTTGTTTAAAATAAGAACAGTCGTAAATACTCCAAAGTTACTTTTATTCCCTTTTTCCACGTTTGTAATTCGACTTTAATTTCGTCACTTCTTGTCGCAGCGTAGTGACGTTTTGGTGATATAATACTCATTCTGGAAAATACGTGACATTTGGTAAAGGTGACCTGGAAATTTGGTGCATTGAAATTACATTTTCAACTTTTCAATAACTAAAATGCCACGCGGGAGTAGAAGCCGTACTTCTAGAGTTGCACCCCCAGCCAGGTGAGGTGTGTGGTAGGCTGTACATAACGTGTTAATGCAAAAAATACTGTTTAATTCTTTCCTTTGGAGATTATTTGCAGAATTATGATTAATAGTAATGGTTAACAGGTAGTTGGTTAAAGACGGCAGTGGCTGTATATGTTTTACTTTTTATCTTCTAATTGTGATGTGTACCTGAGTGATTCTAGTTGAGAGCATGTGTTTACACCAATATATCGTTTGTTTATTATTATGTAAAATAATCGAGTGGCGGGGGGAGTGTGATAGTGTTGCCTTACTGCGGTTTTATTCCTGCTATATTATTTAAAATATCTGCATTTAAATGTGTGAGTATGTAATATTGTGTCAACATTTGCAGTAGCAAAAATGTTTAACCTATCGGCGTTCCTCTCAAGTGTATCTATTTATGAGGAATATTACTCATTTTGAGTGTTAAGGTCAAAGCTTCTCGATGTTCCGTATTGAAAGGGTCTGTTATACATCCTGTCTTGTTTTTTTTTTTTTTTTTTTTTTTACTAATCTGGCATTGTAAGTCCTATTACGCCATCAAAGTATTCTAACATATTTAAAACATTCTCTGAGCTTTCTAGTTGAATACAAGCACACTTCACATAATATTCTCTGCAGAACATAGTACACATAATGTATCATTATCTGTTTTTTGTATTTATATATTATCTGCACTTAGTTTCATTTAGTCGAAAATTGGTCGAAAGTTGTTTGTTGTGTTAAATTTAACTGTTGAGGCTGCCCACTAAAGTGTGCTAGCTTGTGCAACTAATTTATTACTGTTTCCTGCATTTCTGTGTGCTTTCTATCTCAAAACCAAAAAAAAAAAAAAAAAAATCCTTGTTTTCCTGCCTCTCCTTGACTAGTTTAGACTAGTATACAGGCTGGGCTGTGGAGTAGTTCTTGTGTTGTCCATTGCCTTACTTGGATAGAAGGAAGTTTCTTTGCTCACCAGTGGGAGTGGGGAGCCTTGAGCAGCCTATCTGTCCCTGAAGGAGTGACCTCAGCACAAGAGCTTGTAGTAATTGGTTGTTCTGGACCATTTCTAGCTCTTTTGAAGTTCCCTGTTTAAAATCCACGTTTGTCCGCATAGCAGTTAAACTTTTTCTGGCTCCGCCAAGTGTGCTCTTCAAATTTTCCCTTAAAACTCTACTCTTATAAAAATCAGTCTACTCGCTTTATTACAAGCCTAGCACTTGTTCTCAAAACCTCTCTTCTAAGTAAGCACTACATCCACCTACCACCCCTGTGAGTACCCACTTCCCTTAAAGGCACAGCACTCTCTTATAATATTCTAGCATGTCGAGTGGTAGATTACTAGCATCCTCTCCTGTTCAGATGGTTAATCTGGGAATCTTGAGACAATGCTACAATTGTCTCATGTACGCAGACAACCCTCTCCTCCTCCCAACAAACACAAATACATGTGAGAGATGCAACTATATAGCCAAACTGGAGGCTGAACTCTCAACTCGGGACTGGCAAGACCAGACAGGAGGAGAAGGTAACCACACACACACACACACACACACACACACACACACACACACACACACACCAAACCCAGTCCCACATAGACCTACCACAACTGCATACCAAACACATAACACACAGACATACTCGGAGGCTCTAACAAAAACTTACCAAAACAGAGGCTCCCAAAGCAGACACCCAAAAATCCACCACCTCAAAACATAACACGTACTTCAATAAATCAGTGTGTCAAACAATCACAGCCCTTAAGGCCGAACACCATGCCTGATGCACTAGTAATAGGTGACTCTATAGTCAGACACACTGACGTTCCGCTTACTAGGCTGAACAAGGAGAGCGTAACGGTGAGCTGCCTATCGGGAGCTAGGATCCGCCACATAACACACGCACTCGGGTCACTCCAAAGCAAGTACAAATATGATTCCGTCATTGTCCATGTCGTCGTGAATGACCTGAGACTTACCTCTCTGGACTACATGGAAAGAGACCTAGAGGAGCTCTCTGATTATGTAGCCCAGGCTGGTATGACCCTGACCAGCATCTTGCTCTCACCAAGAATTATGCCACAGTACAAAGAGAAGATCAGCTTTAATAATTGGCTCAAATACTGGTGTCATTCTAGGGGGATCCAATGTCTGTCTGCTTGGGGTGGCATGCTGGACAAGCCACGCTACTTCGCAAGGGACGGCTTGCATCTGTCACCACTGGGTTTCCTTATATTGGCCAAGGCTCTTGCCACCCCCATAGTGCCTTTTTTAGGCAAGGCTCAAAAGACAAACCCACCTCCTTAGAAAACAAAAATGGAAAAAAATTAAGGGTAATGCTGCTCAACGCCAGAAGTCTAAATCTCAAGATGCAGGCTCTCTAAGCACTCCTCAGTATGGAAAACATCGATGTCTGTGCAGTAACTGAAACCTGGTTCAAGGCTCCTGAGAGCACCCCAGCGCTACCAGGCTATACCTCGTATTGTGCTTTTTGGCCCCAAAACTCGGGCCAAACCAAAAAGGGAGGGGGCGTGTCCATATTCATCAAGGACCCCCACACCTCCAGGTTAGTGGCAACACATGAAGCATCAGAGACCATCCAGGTGCAACTAACCGTAGGCAAAACTGCTATACAGCTGGTAGCATGTTACAGACCACCCGCCCAATCTCAGGAACCCCATTCAGCCTTCCTGAAGACATTGGAGGATATGAATGTCTCACCAAACACCATCATATTGGGACACTTCAACTACCCTAACATAGACTGGGTGCATTATTTTAGCCCAAACACCCTAGCCCAAAGGTTCCTGGAATTCATAAATTCAAATGCAATGGAACTGCTAGTCACCTCTCCCCCAAGGGGAGATAATATACTAGACCTGATCATCACAAACATGGGGACAAAGTGCTCCACACCGGAAGTATACCCCTCACTAGTGAGATCTGACCACAAACTAATCACCCTGGATATACATATCCCACCTCCACCCCCAACACAAAAGACTACAGTGAAAAACTTCTCAAAAGCCGACTTTACACTTCTTAAAACTGAGATGGTATCCTTTAAGCCCACTGGGCCAGTGGAAATCGCATCCCACAATGCAGAATCCTTCACAAATGCTTTCTACGGACATCTCCAAGAATGCATGGATCATGCAATCCCAAATAAAACCAAGACCCTCTCCACCAAGGGCAGTCGTCCTGTCTGGTGGACCCCAGCCGTAAACAAATTGTATAACAAAAGAAGGAAGCTACTGCACGACAGAGCAAAATCCCATAAAGAGAAGGCATCTCTGATCAGCACTAGTAGAAAGCTACGTTCTCTCATAAAAACATCCAAGGCCAACTTTGAGAGAAAAATCGCTATGGACACTAAAGATAACCACAAGGCCTTTTCTGCTATGTTAGAAACCTGGGCGGAAACCCTCAGATATGTTCAGAGTTAGTTCACAATGACAAAAAATACACTGAACCCACAGATATTGCCAACATTCTGGCAGACAGGTTCAGTGCAAATTTCTCCCCTCCCTCACCCCCAAAAGAAGAAATACTTACCCAGCTGAATGTAACCTCCCTGTCCTCTCAGATGTCCAGGTGAGAACCGCCCTCAGCAAAGCTAAAAACACAGCATCAATGGGAGCTAAACCCGCACATAAAAATGCTATTTAACCTTAGCCTTACTACAGGGTATGTACCTTAACACTGGCGTACAGCAACAGTAGTCCCACTCCACAAAGGAGGCACCTCTACAGACCCTGGTAACTACCGCCCCATAAGCTTAACCAGCCTGGTCTGCAAGGCTATGGAAAGAATCATTATGGAACTCATAAACAGAGACATTGAGGACTTAGACACTTGATCCCACCCAGTTCGGCTTTGTAAAGGGCAGATCCTGCCTTTTGAACCTGGTTGACTTTTTCGAAACAGTCATTAGAGCCATTGACGAGGTCAAAGCAGTCCATACAGCCTCCCTGGACTTTGCTAAAGCTTTCGACACAATACCCCACTCTGGCATCATAGACTAGCTCAACAGCTTAAATGTAAATCCGTATGTCACAAGATGGGTTGCAAACTGGCTAAAGGATAGAACCCATAAAGTCAAAATCGCTGGAGCCATGTCAGACTCAAAGCCAGTCACAAGTGGTGTCCCACAGGGCTCTGTCCTGGGACCCCTCTTGTTCGGCATTTATTTCTCAGATGTGAAAGCAAACATGGGAGGGTTGTGGCTGACAAAGTTCGCAGATGACTGAAAACTAGGCGCCATAGTCGATACACCAGCTGACACCTACATCCTACAGAAAGGCCTCACTGAAATGGACAACTGGTGCCAGAGTCATGGCCTTAAACTAAATGCCAAAAAATGTATAGTCATCCCCTTTGGGAAAAACAAAGTACCCACAAATTATCACATAGACAGTAACCCACTGAGTACGGAAAAAGTAATCGGAGACCTGGGGACCCAAGTCGATAGTGACCTCTCATTTGACACCCACATTGCCAAAGTGGTTAGAAAACCTTTCTACCTTGCCCACTTTATCATGAAGGAATTCACATCCAGAGCAAAGGAGGTCATTGTACCCCTATACTCCTCCCTTATCAAGCCCATGATTGAGTACAATGCCCCATTTGGTATGTACCTCACCCGGCACTTGCAACAGCTAGGGGAGACCCCAAAAGTACCTCACCAAGAGGATCAAGGGTCTCCAACATATGTCATATGCTTAACAGATATCTGGAGACTGACACGGAAGAATCACTGCTCGTACATAAGATGAAAATTATTTAATGTAAAAATTCCACAGAATACACGTAGATAAGTTCCATACTATATCTTTCTATATCTTATACAAAATTATATGCCATATTGAGACTGAGTGGTGCCACCATATCTGAAAACATTCAGACAGGAAGAAAGAAGGAACTGGGTATCCTACAGTACTATCATTCAAAATACCCACTACTGATGATATGACATTCATGTGGCTCAATAATTAAATCATTTATAATAAAGCTAAGAATGGCTTAATGCTAATGAAATCATTAAGTCCTGGTTTTCTGGTGGAATCTGTCAGAATCTGCCATCTACTCTCACTTGCTGCTAACTCCATTTTCCGGTTCCCTCCAAGTGGTGTAATAGAAATCTGATCAATGATGGCAAATGAAAAACTGTGGTCACTCCCCTGATCCAAAATGTGTCTATATAACGCATTTTTAGTGTCACATTTTTGTATCCGATATAGATGTTCATACATACGTTTCTTCAGTTGTCTTTCCGTATTTGCCAATATAATGGGCATTACACCGTGTGCAGTTAGCTATATACACTACCCCTTTTGAACAGCAAAACAGCTTGCGCTCCCATTTTCGCAAATTTGGTCATGCTTGAATGGGAGTCAGAACATGTATTCAACAGTATGTTCTTTGCCAACATTTCCTATTATGCAAGATACCTGGACGATATTTTTATTTTTATCTTGTGGAATGGTCCAGTTGAAAAAGTAGAGGAATTCATGGAGTACATCAACAACACCACTGGTTTCCACAAATTTACACATAGTTGTAGTCACACTAATATGTCCAAAAATGCAATTTCAATCAGCCATAATGATGAAGGTTTCATTTCAAAGCTATATAGAAAGCCCACCTTTTCGAATGATTACACACATTTCAGCAGTAACTATCCTCCATTTGTCTTTAAAAAACATAGTAAAAGGACAATGTATTCGGGCCGCTAGGATGTCTTCCACAAAGGACATCATGGAGGTAGAACTTAGTTACATCAGAAAGTTATTTTTGGAACGTGCTTACCCAAAGAAAATGGTTAATGAAGTAATAAGATATGTGGAAGGCGAATGGGGGCACAAATATCCACCTTTATTAGGATGTTATAAAATGAATGATAGGATAGAAGGACAAAATGAACCCTATGGAAGAGCATGTGTACTCATGTACACACCCTATACACATTTGATTAAAGAAATCCTTGAGAAACATTGGGCAATTATAGTTTCAATGGATAAAGACCAAAGATGGGACAAGTTTCCTAAATGTGTTTATAAAACAGCACCCAATATTAAACGACTGTTGGAGAGGGCAAGCTATAGTAAGGGTAAAGTAGATGTACTTTATGGAACCACTAAATGTGGGAGATGTAAGCAATGTAAGTATATCAATACAGCTAAGACCATCAGGTTAGATGACATCAATTGTACGTCTATTAGATGCAAGACTGGGAATTGCTGTTCAAAAGGGGTAGTGTATATAGCTAACTGCACACGGTGTAATGCCCATTATATTGGCAAAACGGAAAGACAACTGAAGAAACGTATGTATGAACATCTATATCAGATACAAAAATGTGACACTAAAAATGCGTTATATAGACACATTTTGGATCAGGGGAGTGACCACAGTTTTTCATTTGCCATCATTGATCAGATTTCTATTACACCACTTGGAGGGAACTGGAAAATGGAGTTAGCAGCAAGTGAGTAGATGGCAGATTCTGACAGATTCCACCAGAAAACCAGGACTTAATGATTTCATTAGCATTAAACCATTCTTAGCTTTATTATAAATGATTTAATTATTAAGCCACATGAATGTCATATCATCAGTAGTGGGTATTTTGAATGATAGTACTGTAGGATACCCAGTTCCTTCTTTCTTCCTGTCTGAATGTTTTCAGATATGGTGGCACCACTCAGTCTCAATATGGCATATAATTTTGTATAAGATATAGAAAGATATAGTATGGAACTTATCTACGTGTATTCTGTGGAATTTTTACATTAAATAATTTTCATCTTGTGTACGAGCAGTGATTCTTCGTGTCAGTCTCCAGATATCTGTTACGTAGTTGGCGTTTATTTGCATATGTCATATGCTGCCAGACTAAAGAAACTCCAGCTCTATTCAGTAGCATACCGCCTACTCAAGAGGTGATCTGTGCCTGACATACAAGGCCATGTCCAATCAGAAATTGATGGACGTGCTCCACCTAAAAAAATCCAAATCCATCAGAACCACGAGAGCTAAAGATTTAAACCTCAGCACAGATATGAATAGGACATGCTGGAGGGACAGATTCATAACTCAGAGGCTTCCCATACTCTGGAACAGAATCCCAGTTCATGTTAGGCAGAGCCCCTCACTGACTCTCTTCAAGACCAATCTTGACGAGTGGATGGGGGATCGTAGGTTTACCCCAGGGGTCATCTCTGTGTCACTACTAGACCGAGGCGCAGTATTCTAAAAATATTCTGTACACTTTTGTACCATTACATGGGGTGGCAAAAGCCACATCACTATGGCTAGGCTTATAAATGCCCCAGGGCAGATGGCCTAGTACTAAACTATCTCACACACCAGTGTCTCACCAGTCAAGTCCCTAAGGTACAACACAAAAGCAAACACCTTAGTCAGGTGATTTGGTTGTGAGCCACACATGTCTTACCAGGCTGGATATGTCTTGACACACGCACGTCTCTCAACAGCAAGGCACTGTTATGATTACATCATAGTCCTTGTTGGTGTGAACGATTTGAGACATGCCTGTCTGGACTATATGAAGATAGACATGACTGAGCTCTCTGATTGTGTCTCATGGAGGTATGTCCCTAGCCTTAAGCAGCGTTCTGCTTTCATCTAGGATATCGTCTCGGTACAAACAAAAATGATTGACTTCAACAATTGACGTCATTTTTGGTGTCATTGAAAGGGGATCCATTATCTGTTAGCCTGGAATGACATGGTCAACAGACCTCGATTCTTTGCCAGAGATGGTCTTCCTCTGATTTTGGTTACCAAGTCTCTTGTCATCCTTGTAGTGCCTTTTTTTTTTTTTTTTTTTTTTTAAGACAATGTCACAAGAACAAAATTAGTGATGTAAAAACAACCTCAAAGTTATGCTGCTAAATGGTAGGAGTCTAAACCAGAAACCTCACCCACTGGAAGCTGTCCTCGCCCTGGAAGATGCTGACATTTGTGCAGTCACCAATACTTGGTCTAAGGCTGCGGAGAGCACCAGAGTTGTACCGGGTTACATTTTTTTTCCACACATTCAGACACTAACTGAAGGCATGAAAACTAAAGGAGGTGGTGTCAGTATTCATTAAAAATAAGTACACCTCTAGATTGGGTTGTTATATCTTTCGGCTTTTCCCTGTTAGGGGTCACCACAGCGGAACTCTGGTCCGCTAATGATTGGCAGTAGATTTTTACGTACAGAGTTGCCAGCCCTGACGTACAACCTTCAACAAAGGTACGCCAATTCACGCATGTCTTCATACAGAAGACACTTTAGCTGAAAATCGAACAGGACAACGTCTTACTGTGAGGCAACAACACTAACACAGCACCACCACCACAGTACACCTCTAGATTGGGTTAAACAACACAATTCCCTGGAATGACTTCAGGTGCAATTGACTGTATTAAGACTCCTCTTCAGGTCATTGTCAGCTATAGGACCCCCTCCATGAGTCGGGACATTCACTCAGCCTACTTGGATCTACATGAGTCCATCAAGATACAACCAAACACCCTGCTTTTTGGTGACTTTAATTACCCATCCATTGACTGGGTAAATTGTGTTCTAACTCACTTGTCCAAAGGTTCCTGGATTTCGTTAACTCCAGTGCTCTGGACCAGCTAGTTGACACACCCACAAGGGGCTCAAACATCCTGGACTTGGTACTCCCCAACATGGGGGAAAGCTGCATCATCCCCAGTGTGTGGCCATCCCTGGTAAGATCTGACCACAAATCAGTCTCGCTGGAAGTAACTATAACACAAGACCCCCCACCCCCTCCCAGCAACAACTAGACTAAAAAAATGTCTCCAGGGCCAATTACAGCCTCTTACATGACTGCATAAATAGCTTCATAGCCCCTTTCCCTACCGATGGAACAGACACCTGTGGTGAGTTGTACATTAGTGCTTTTATACAATCACTTGTACAATAGTATTGACTGTGCCGTACCTGATGGAACTAATGCAAGATCTTAAAGGAAAAACAAACCTGCCTGGTGGACAACTGCCATTAACAGACTATACAAAAGGCGAAAGAAATTGCTGTCTAAGGGTAGGAAGGAACAGTCTCAAAGCTAGAAACGCTCCCTCCTCAACTTAAACAAGCAAATAGGAGTCCTATTGGTGTCCTCCAAAGCAAACTATAAATTCAAATTAGCTTACTTATTTAAGGATAACCACAAGGCATGCTTTAGTTACATCTGTAACCTCAAAGGTAAGGCCCAGATTTGCCCTGACCTTGTAGTTAATGGTACTTCATGTAGAACCTGTATATACAGCATATCTGCTGGCTGACGGGTTCAGTGAAAACTTTACTCCCCTGTCCCTGCCACATATACCCCAAAGCATCCCTAACACCTGTCCCTCTTCTAGTATCTCTGAGGCTCCGGTCTTAATGCCTTGTGCAAGGCCAAAAACACAGCCTCTGTAGGGCCAGGCAACATCCCCAGGCTGTGTTCTACATGGGTTAAAACAGGAATTAGCATCACCATTGGAGTATGCTTTTCAATCGCAGCCAGACTGAAATCATTGTCACTTTGTGTCGTACAGACTGCTCAGAGGAGACTTGCCTTGGATATAGAACAATCTCTGACCCAGCTTTAATGGAAATGCTGCACATTCACAAGTCAAATGACACACTGGTCACTCAAAGGACCTTAACCTGGTATGTGACATCAACAGACCTAGCTTTAGAGAAAGATTTGTCTCTGAGGTTGCCCCACCTTTGGAATAAACTTCCTATTCATATTAAAGCCCCTCATTAGCCCTATTTGTGTAATTTGGACGATTGAATGGGTAACTGTAAATTCATCCCAGGGATTCCACCTGTGTCCTTCTTGGACAGGTGCAGTAGATGCTGATTTTAGTGTCTGCTTGTACCAGACATCCTTGGGAACACAGTTTGAACTTTGCTATGCTTGTAAGGGCCCTGGAGGCATTAGCCTAGTAACTTCCTATGAACACGTACTAAAAGCTTAACAGCATGCAAGGTCTGTTCATGTTTTCCCCATTATGCGATGCAAGACTGCCACACTTTGGAGATAGAAAAGTCAAGAGCTATTATGCTTGCCAGTATCTTGTTCACATCTTGTTCATGTAGTTAGGGAGGTGGCTTGCTAGTTTAGCTGGAGGTGATCTACACATTGTGTGTTATCGCTAACTGCATATTAACATAGTTAATAGGCTATTTTTATAACAGTGGCATACTGGATCAGCTCACTTGCCGCATCAAAATATATAACTTATTAGTATCTTCACATACGTAATATCTGCCGTTATACTCTATGAAGCAGGTAGTTTAGTTGGATTGATAAAATGCTTTGTGTGTGAATATGTGTTCGAATGTGTGTATATATGTATGCATGTAGAACATGTGTATATTTAACACACTTGACTGGGAATATCTGTAAATTACAGGTATGTTTATTGCATGTTCCTGTTATACCTACAGTGTGTATACGCACATATGCTTCATGACTGACTCAGAAGTAAGACCCCATTGAGGGTGACCAGGCTATGTAGTATGTTTATACTCTAGTAAAGCATCATAAAGTTTGTTTTGTAAGTAGCTGGCAGGTGATAATTTCTTGGGTTTCCAAAAATAAGATAAAAAGTTTAATTTTTTTAGGACGTTAGGATACAGGGATCCCTCCAAACATGACCTGTCTGTGTGGATTTGGCAAGGGCAGGTTATGCTTAATCAACCTGGAGGATTTTTTTTTTTTTTTTTGAAAAGGTTGCTAAAGCAGTGGATGGATGTAAAATGCACACTGTATACCTTTGAGGTCAAAGCTTTTGATGCAATTCCCCACTCTGACATAATGGAAAAGGTAGTTTGGTATATACTTTTTTGAAGTAAAAGTCAATACTAAAGGGCTTTGGCTGACTAAGGTTGCAAATGACTGCAAGCCATGAACATTCATTGAATTCACATATGACATGACCATCCTGCATCAGTGTGTCCCAAATAAATAAATGGTGCCAAAATCATGGACTGAAACTAAATGCTAAAAAAAGTGAATCCTTTGGGAAGCCATCTATTCCAGGGAACTGTCAACATTTTAGCAATATGTCCCTAATAGTTGACTCAGTTGTTTGAAATTTGGGAGCTTGTGTGAATGGTAACAACTTTTGACCTGCATGTGTCCATTGTAAGAAAGTCCTATATTGCACAGCTGATAAACAAAGGGATTGTGTGTAGGGATGGGATGTCATTGCCCCTCTTTACTTGGCCCTTATGCCAGTCATTGAATATAATGCCTTGGCATGTATTTGTTCAGATATGAGCAACAACTGGATTGACCAGAGATAATTTTACTAAAAGGATACTAGGGCTAAACAACATGCCCTATGCAGATAGACTCCAAACCCTGTCACTAGACTTTCTATCCTAGACAGCTATGAGGTGACGTGTCTGGCATACAAGGCATTTTCTGACTCATTATTTGATTTAATGCTCATTCTCAAATGAAATGGTGTCAGGTGGATTTGTTCTAGTGATCTAAATCCAGACTTTGCTACCCCAATTGTAGCCCTCTTCTCCAACTTATTTTTCATCCTTGCATCCCTCCTCTTTCTGACCAACCAGCTCTGTAGCCATCCCAGACTTGCCTACCCCTGTTACCTTCCAAATCATTTATACCCACCCTCTCTATACCTACCTTACTACCACCCCTGAACCTATTCCTCCCTGTCTTTTGCACTGCTATTGTCCTCATCAATCCTTTTCCTAGCTACTTATTGTTAATATAGTGCTAATGCTGACATGTACACTATACTGTTATCTTAAAATCTTGTGTATTATTACTATATAGGCTTCTAAATATTTATGTAACTGAAACTATATGTTCTGTATTAATTTGTATGTGGAGCTTCTCCCCGGACCTCCACTAAAAATGGGCTCTCCAAGGCCCAGTGGACTTTCCTGGTAAGCAAATGCAATAAATAAATATAAATCTCTTCTGTGACGTCCACGGAAAAGTTTGGAGGAACAGGTATATCTTAGAGGATGCTGCTACTGTGGAAAATACTCTTCCATCCACATTAAAGTTCAGCACTGTCCATATTTAAGCATAACTTGGATCTATGTATGGGAAACAGAAAATTTACCCCAGTGCTAGATGGCTCCTAAATGCTTTATCCCATGCATGAGTCCCCTCAAATTGTGTATGGTATGAACCTAGTTATTCTCATTAGGATTAATGTATAATTCTTGACCATGGGATAGGTAAGACCAATCTCTAACCAGATGGGATTGGTTAATTTGAGCACAAAAAGGGAAATTGGCTAGGTTTACAATAGCCAGCAAGGGTAGCTAGTCTAGTCTTTCTCTATGAACCAAAGTCTGGTTAAAATTTTCATACACTAATCCACTTCTGTGTAGCTGAGGCTCTAAAATTAGTAAGTTGTATGTGCTTTCTGTCATATTTGTGTATGGTGTCTGTTTAATTCGGTATTCTGTTAACAGTATGTGTATGCATATGTTTCTTTTCCAGTATTATGTATGCATGTTGTCTGTATGTATTTTCATTTAGCATTTGTTGGCCGCGTTTGTCTGACTGAGCTTGAGCCCTTTTTCAGTGGAGGCCCAGGAAGAAAAGCTCCCAACATATTTTACAGTTTTCATGTGTAAGGATTGTATAGCAATTAAATAGCAATGTTACTGGATGTTTACAAGGTAATTAGTTATACAGTGTCAATAGTCAGGAGTATAGCAAAGACTTTTACAATATTTATAATGAGTAACAATTTTTTTTGTCTGGCTGAGTGTTTACAGATAAACAAGATAATGAAGAGGCTGAGAGGGGGCATTGTGGGTAGGTCTTGGCTGAGAGTTTTTGGCTGGCGTGAGCTTGGTAATGGCAGTGTCTGTTCAGAGGACGGAACCCAAGTCCTAACAGTACGGAATTAATCAAGATTTACAACATCAGATCTGGTTTTATCTGTAATCATATATATCCAAAAAATGTGTAGTGGAACCTGGATTAAATCTAAAGTAAGTTATGTACCAAGAAGATATCCAGAGGCTGAGTAATACAAAACTCTTAATTAAAACAAAAAATGGTAAGCGCTTTCGTGGTCATCCACTTCAGACCATACTACAAACAAAAGGATACAAGCCTTAAATACAGCACTTAAACCAATTGCAGATAAAAATAATTAGTGTAGTAAGCTTTTCTTCAGTGCTGGTTTTTAAGAAACAGCACTGTCTAAACCAGGGGGCATGTTAGCTCTGAAGTCAATCCATCTTAGTTCTGCATATTGTCAATCACCCTCCCTTGCACTTGCATAAACAATTTGTAAAACCAGAAACTTAAAACAATGTGAATCGCCTGCTTCTTGTACATGTATAGCTAATGCAGTAGTCAATTTTACATTACGAATGTCATTTAAATGTTCCATCACCCTTTCTTTTAAAGTTCCGTTACTCTTTCCAATATAAAAACAGTCACAGGAGCAGCGTTTTGCCAGATAGACAATATTCTTAGACAATCAGCATAAAAAGAAAATTCCAGTTGACAGTGTTTTGGGGTGCATTATAACAATTGAAGACCGTACATATTTGCAAATTCTACAGGGTCCACATACAAATGTGCCCTTGCATTCTGAAACAGGAAAAGGGACCTGTGTTTGTTTATAACATAATCTGTGTTTTAAGGACTTGCTTTTCTTGAAAGTGAAGTGGGGTTGTGTGCCCACTTCCTTAAACACCTCTGGGTCCGTCAGTAGGATGGGCCAATTTCTTTTCACAATGTCACATAAAATACCTATGCAGGCATCAGAGATTGGAATTTCCGTGCCTTTGTTGCATACCTTGGTAACTGGATTGTATTTGCCTGCTCAGTATCTGTTATCAGTTTTTTCTCTCCCACCTTTCTTTTAATGTACTTGTATTCTCCCGCATAGTTCTGTTTTAAAAGTTAACATCCTTTTGAAATTCTCTCTACACATTCCTTCTGTTTTCCTTACTTCCTTCCGTTTAGCTAGTACCCCCCAATGGTACTCCCATTCCAAATTATCTGGTAATGAGAGCTTCTCCTATACTTCTGTCAAGGATTTAGGCCCATCTCCTACAGTTACCTGTAGCCAATATTTTACTACATTTTGCTCTTCATCACCACTGTTTTATTTGTTTTTTTTTTTTTTTTTTTTGGAAAATAACTTTTGTATTGTATTGTGTTATGAATTTAAGACTGTAGAATGTAAATTATATCAAATATGGGAGCTATGTTTTATTGTACCTAGTCTTTTGGTACTTAAAACTGTTCTAGTACATGTGTGTAGTTAGTTTTTATCTTATCTCCTTTCTTCTTTGAGATTTGGAGTAGAAAGTTGTAGATTTCTTGACTGATGCACCTTTTGTAGAGTCTTTTGATATTTCTCACTGAGGGTTTTGTTTTTATCCGTGTACTATGCTTATTGGCATCAGTTGTATTGCGTAGATTTTGATTGATTTTTGTGTGGTCCTCGGTGCTTTAGTTGTACTGATTGGGTGTTGGACCTTCATAGAAGTGGTGGATTTAGTATTTAATTTTCACAATATTTATACCCTTATTGGAGGAGAAGGCGTATTTAATACTTCTTGCCTGGAAGAGTACTGTAACAGAGAAATGTGACAAATTTATCAAGCTGAATTCTACTGTTAAGCACAGTGATAAAAGATATCCGTGCCACTTATTCAGATGAACACGACGTGTCTGATTGGTCTGCCACAGAGTGAACACGATTGGGGTTATCAGTCTGCTTACTCTAAGCCTAAGTCTTCGAAGTTCCCCCTGTCAGAGTTGTCCCTGGTTGGTCACAAGAGATGTCTAGACTCTTCAGTATCTGAGGTCGGTTTTTAGACCATGAAACCCCTTGTTAAATAGCTACATGTTATGGTAGTGCACCATAGAGTCCTTTGTCAAGTAGTTGCATGTTGTGGTGGTGCATTAACTGGTAGTTACTTAACCCTTTTAAGGCTCCTTCTCAAGGTATTTCTCAGGGGGTGTTTTATTTTACTATTTTGTCTTCATCACTGAAGGAACCTGTGTCTCTGAGAGATGCAAGTTAGCACACACTCCTAGATGCAGTAACTTCTGATTCTGCTGCATCTATCCACTACAGATCTTGTGGATTTGAGCTACAGGAAGTTAGTAAAGGCAGTGTTTTGTAGAAGAAGCAGGAGAGTCTTTATGCTTCACCATGATTCCATGCTGGACCCACATTTCCCAATACATGCTTTTCCAATAGATTTTGGTTCTGTTGTTGGCCCTTCATCTGCCTAATTGGCAATTACATCTTTAGGTAGAAGATTCTCCACAGGTGAATTGCCAGCTGTAAGCAGTCCCATTTTCAGGTTGGCAGTGGTCGAGGCAAGGCTGACTGTACCATCTGCATCTGCTTCAGTGTTTATCATGTTTGGAGTAAATGTTTTGTGTTCGGGGTATTTGCATCTGTCTTGCTTTCTGTATTGTTTTTGAAAATGCTTTTTTTGTTAAATGTCACTTAATACACAGGCGCACATAAATTAATAGAAAAAGAGAGCGTGTTTTGTTCATCTGCAATCCTCCTAGATTATGAATTTTCTTTTATTATTGTGTTTCAGTACATTACATAGGTTGCTCAATTTCTTCTCCTTAACATTATTTTACATGTATTGTTCACACACATTCCATTTATGTCTGTGTAATTTGCTCCGTCCCTTTTCCATTTCTTTTCTTTTATCTTTTTTTCTCTCTCCAATATTCAGTACTTCAGATGTAGTTTAAAATGCTGATTGCCCTTTTCTAGTAATTGTTTTTTTTTTGGCAGCTAGCAGAATAAAATTTAAGGCCTTACTTTGTATAGAAAATAAAAAAAATCCTTCATCACAACTGAAAGAATCATTTCCTTGGTTACAGCCATTTGCTGACCCAGTGTTTTGGACACAGTACTCTGTAGGGAGCATTTTAAATCTGCCGTCTCATTACACTCTAAACATCATGTTCCTAGCTACCTCTTTCTTCCCCATCATACCTCCAGCGTTTGCCATTTACTTGGGGAATAAATCTTTGGAGTCTACTTGGGATATAAAAATAACTATGCAGACGCTTCCAAGCAAAAATAGTAAACCTAGACTTTCAATACTTTGGAGTCGTGCGTATGTCCTCCCATTATTCCTTACGAAGCAATATTTTATATACTGTACTAATTATCCCGTTTCACATACTTGCGGTGGTGGTGCTGCGGTAGCGTTGACGCCTCACAGTAAGATGCGGTCTGGTTCGATTCTCAGCTAGAGCGTTGTCTGCGTGGAGACGTGCGTGAATGGGTGTACCTTCGTTGAAGGTTGTGAGTCAGGGCCGGCAACTTGGCACATAAAAATCAACTACCAATCATTAGCGGACCGGAGTTCCGCTGTGGCGACCCCTAACTGGGAAAAGCCGAAAGACACAAACTAATTATCCCGTTTCACACCCGCTTCAGTTCTAGAGTCAATCTTCCAGAGCAGGTCTTTTACTTAGGACACCCCTATCCTTTCTGTTTGCTTATACTCTTAATCCCTGATAAGGAAGGCAAACTTCTTGGCCTCCTCCCATTCTTTTACCTTTTCCTCTCTAGTTATTTCTTCCCAATACTTTGGTTAGTTTGTTTGATTTTCTGCAGGCCCCTGTTACTATTTTCTGTACCCCTACTTAAGTCATACCTATCAGCAAACTCACATTTGTGCATTCCTGTGTTGGCTTGCTTCGTAGAATACTTTCTGCAGATTTATGAATATAATAGTTTATTGTAATGGATATTCTCCTTAAGGATCTACATCCAAAATCCCATTGTCTCCTTATTTGGTGAACTCCTCTGCTTCATCATCATTCCTTTCCAAGTTGAGTTATAATCTTTTTTGTGTTGTGTAGCCCGTCAAATCTGGTAATCCTAAACTACCTTGTATTGGAATGATCAGCTTGTCCCACATAACACACTCCCTTTCAGAAGAATTCCTTCAATTGTTTTATTATTGTCCACAACTTCTCTGGTTGGTAAAAATATGCCTGGCCTGACCTGTATATAAAACTCAAGGGGCTAAAACATTTTTCACTGCTTGTATCTTATTGTCTATATCTATAAAGTGTTCAGTTTCTCATATTTTATATTACCTTTTTGTTTATTTTTTCCCCACATATTCTTAGCAATTCATCTCATCATGTCCCCACAAATATGGGCACTAAAGTCCTGAGTGGGTATATAATGAAGATAAAATAAAGGTTAAAGCAGTACATTCTTTGTATCCTAAAAAGACTCTATCTCAAACTTTTCCACAACCCAGATGTATCCTTTTCTGGACATACAAAGTACAAAATAATGTCTGCAAGTAAAGTCAACTTTTATTGATTAGTATACCAATTATATTGTTAATTTTTGAGGCCCTTATTTTAATTGCCAGTGACTGTAAATAGTAAGCAAATAACTAAAGGGGGGGAAAGGACAGCCCTGCTTGGTTTCTCTGTTCAAACACATCTTATCAGAGAGGAACCCTTCCACTTCTAATTATTGCCTCCAATCCTTCATTTTTCATGCTAAAATCTTATTAACAGGGAATGCAAATGCTTCAGTAGCCGTACTCAAAACACACCCCAGCTTAGTCTGGCTAAAGCTTTCTCTGCATCAAGAATCCACTATAAACAGTGGTATTATCTTACATTTTGCTTCCCTCTTGATCTTTGTTCTGTTACTGTTGTCAGATGTTTGTCTCACCGCCACAAAACCACATTGATCCATATCTATAAATTTTGGTAACACCTTTGGCATTCTTTGTTAGTATGCTTATAAACGCACTTTAGTCATGGTTTAAAAATTGAAAAGGGTGTATATGAAAAGTTTGACGGGCTTTCACTGTCTTAATAAACAGCCACTACAACTTCTTTTTTTTTTTTTTTTTTTTAATTAAGATTCTGATGATCCTGCTTTTAAAATACTATTAAACAAAATCTTCCAGATTTTTTCACTTGCCTTCTTAACTTCCACATAAATACCATCTGTTTTGTTGACTACTTCTGCAAATAGATAATATATCATTTATATCTCATTGTCTCTTGTCGTAACTGTTACTTGAGCCTTATCCTCCTCCTAATCTTGGCATAATTACGTCTTCCCTAAATATTTCCATTTGTGCTGTTTAGTTTCCACATTTCTCTGCTTTGTTACAAATCTTTATAACATTGCTGAAGTGTATGATATTCCTATAGGATCTCTGGTTATTTTTCTTGTCCTAGACTTAAAACGTTTGGCTATAACCCTAAGTTGCTGTACTAAAGGTTTTGTGCTTTGGAGTGGTCGTCAAAAAAAAAAAAAATGTTGCTTAATGGCAATCTTTCTAAACATCTGCATACTCTGTTATTTTCTCTTTGGCACTGTGCAGCTCCCCCTCTTCTGTGATATTCTCCTTTTTTTTCTGAAATACTTTAAACTTTATCAGGCCCTCTAAATAATTCCTATTACTTCTTAACCATACCTCGCTTTCTGTTTTATTTCTTGCCAATTTTTAAACTCCATTTTCATTTTCTCATTCACTAGCTATTCCTTCTGGAGAATTTTCTATTTTCCCGAATAACTTCTACTTACCCATTCTTGCCAGTGTCTGACTATTACTTCATTACCTTCTGGTTTAAATTTTAACTGGCACGTGATCAGAAACTGTTATTGGACGTGTGTTCAAGCTTTCGGTTAAATGCAAATGTCCCTGTAAAATCTTATTTCTAGCCATATTTTTAGCCCAGTTATTGTACCTTGGGGAATACTGTGTAAATTTTCTTAAAACTGAGTTCATGTTTTCCACATCAGTTCTCGTAGGTCCCCTGATAAATCCTTGTTATTGCAAATAGCCTAGTATGAACTTATGAACCTATCTACCCTAGGGCATTTTATAAGCCTAGCCAGAGTGTATTTCGCTTTCGCCACCCATTTTAAATTAATTTTGCTATGCCCTTTTTCGAGGTTGGGATACTGTGCCTCTGTCTAACAGTGACACAGAAGTGATACCTGGGGTAAACCTACAATCTCCCATCCACTCATCAAGATTCCTCTTGAAGAGAGTCAATGAGGGACTCTGCCTAACCTGGACTGGGATTTTATTCCAGAGTGAAGGGAGCCTCTGGGTTATGAATCTGTCCCTCCAGCATGTCCTATTTATTTCAGTGCTGAGGTTCAAGTGTCTCGAGCGCGTAGCTCGAGGGGATTTGGATTTTCTGAGGTGCAGCGTGTCCATTAATTCTGGGTTGGACATGGCTTTTTACGCCAGGCACAGGTCGGCTCTGAGCAGGCGGTATGCCACTGAGTAGAGCTGGAGTTTCTTTAACCGGGCAGCATATAGCATCTGTTTGAGCCCTTTGATCCTCTTGGTGAGGTACTTTTGGGGTCTTTCCAGTTGCTACATGTGTCTGGTAAGGTACATCCCAAAAGGGGCATTGTACTCAATTATGGGCCTTATGAGGGATGAGTAAAGAGGCACGATGACTTCCCCTGATCTAGATGCGAATCCCTTCATGATTAGGTGGGCTATATAAAATGTTTTTCTAACCACTTTGGCCACGTGGTTGTCAAATGAGAGATTGCTATCAACTTGGGTCCCTAATTGCTTCTTTTGTACTTAATGGATTACCACCTATGTGGTAATTTGTGGGCACTTTGTTTTTGCCAAAGGGGATGACTATACACTTTTTTTGGCATTTAGCTTGAGGCCATGTCTCTGGCACCAGTTGTCTGTTTCTATGAGGCCCTTTTGGAGGATGCTTGTGTCTGCTGGAGAGTCGATTATGGCACCCAGTTTGCAGTCATCTGCGAACTTGATCAGCCACAGTCCTTCCATGTTGGCCTGTACCTCCGAGAAATATATACTGAACAAGAGAGGTCCCAGGACTGAGCCTTGTGGGACGCCACTTGTAACTGGTTTGGAGTCTGACATGGCTCCAGCAATTCTAACCATGTGGGTTCTGTCCTTGAGCCAGTTTGCAACCCATCTAGTGACATAGGGATTTATATTTAAGCTGGTGAGCTTATCTATAATGCCAGAGTGGGGTATTGTATCGAAAGCTTTTGCTCGGTCCAGGTAGGCTGTGTGGACCACCTTCCCCTCGTCAATGGCCTTGGTGACTGTTTCAAAGAAATCACCCAGGTTTAAGAGGCAGGATCTGCCCTTAACAAAGCCGAACTGGGTAGGATCCAGTGTCTGTAGGTCCCCAATATCTTTGAGGTCCATGATGATCCTTTCCATAGCTTTGCAGATCACGCTAGTCGGGCTTATGGGGTGATAGTTTCCAGGATCCTTTGAGGCTCCACCTTTGTGGAGAGGGACCACTGTTGCTGTACGCCACTCTTTGGGTACATATCCTGTAGTAAGGCTGAGATTGAACAGTAGTTTTATGTTTGGGTTTAGCTCTTCTTGGAGTTCATATAGGATACAGCCCGGGACACCGTCTGGTCCATTGATGTTGTGTTTTTTGCTTTGGCTAGGGCAGCTCTTACCTGAGCATCTGAGATGTCAGGGGTGCAGCACTCTGCTGGGATAGATATTTGCCCATTTGGTGGTGGTAGGGGGGGGGAGAAGTTTGCGCTGAACCTGTCTGCTAGGATGTTGGCAATGTCTGTGTGAGTTCGGTGTATTTTTGTCATTTTGGAGTAATTCTGAGCATATCTGGGAATTCCCACCCAGGTTCCTAACATAACTAAAGAAAGCATTGTGATTATCCTTAAGTGTCCTGTGCAATTTTTCTCTCGAAGCTGGCCTCAGACGATTTTATGAGTGCCCGTAGTTTTTTTGCTAATACTGATCAGAGATGCCTTCCCTTTTTGGGATTTTGCTCTATCATGTAGTAGCTTCCTCCTTCTATTGTATAGTTTGTTTATGGCTGGGGTCCACCAGACAGGACGTCTGCCTTTGGAGGATTGGGTCTTGGTTTTATTTGGGATTGCATGATCCATGCATTCCTGAAGGTGTTCATAGAATGCGTTTATAAAGGATTCTGTGGTCTGGGCCGTATTTTCCACAGGCCCGGGGGCATTGAAGGATTCCACCTCTGTTTTGAGGAGTGTGTATTAGTATTGTGATCTGTAGTGAGAGTAGGGAACAGGTGGAGGAGACCCTGGAGAGATGGAGATATGCTCTAGACAGAAGACTAATGAAGGTCAGCAGGACTAAGACAGAATATATGTGTGTGAATGAAAGGGAGGATAGAGGAATGGTGAGGATGCAAGGAGTAGAGGTGGATGCGCTTAAATACTTGGGGTCAATAGTTCAGAGTAACTGTGAGTGTAGAAGACAGGTGAAGAGAGTGTAAGCAGGGTGGAGTGGGTGGAGAAGAGTGTCAGGAGTGATTTGTGCTGACTAGTACCTGTGAAAGGGAAGATCTACAAGAGGGTAGTGAGACCAGCTATGTTATATGGGTTGGAGACGGTGGCATTGACAAAAAGGCACGAGTTTGAACTTGATGTGGCAGAATTTAAGATGTTAAGATTTGCACTGGGTGTGACGAGGGTGGACAGGATTAGGAATAAGTATATTAGAGAGTCTGCACAGGTTGGAAGGTTTGGTGACAAAGCCAGAGAGGCACAATTATGTTGCTTTGGACATGTGCTGAGGAGGGATGCTGAGTATATTGGGAAAAAGATGCTAAGGATAAAGCTACCAGGTAACTGGAAGAGGCAGGCCTAAGATTAGTTTTATGGATGTGGTGAGAGAGAACATGCAGGTGGTTGGTGTGGCAGAGCAAGATGCAGAGGACAGGAAGAAATGGCAACAGGTGATCTGCTGTGGCGACCCCTAACAGGAACAGCAAGAAGGAGAAATAATAATTTCTCAGTCTTGCTGTAGGATCATAGGAAGTTACTAGGCTATTGACCCTGTGGCCCTTTTAAGCCTAGCCAAAAGTTTAGCCCATGTCAAGTCAATATCCAGAGCCCCTGTCCAGCAGGGACACAGGTGGACTCTCAAAGGTGTATTTTCTGTTTCCCATCCAGGTTGTATTTAAAAAGGGGTAATGAGGTACTCTGCTTGACGTGGAGAAGGGAGTCTCTAGTACACTAATCTGTTCTACCAACTTCCTGTTGATGTCACAAACCAGGTTGAGGTTGCATGTGCAGGTTACTCGAGTGGAGTTTGACTTGCGGATATGCAGCAGTCCCATCAAGGCGGGGTTTAAGATTGCTTTGTATGCCAGAGGTCACCTCTGAAGAGTCTGTATGAACTCGAGTAGAGAGACGGGACTTTTAGCCTGTTTGTGTAGGGTACATGTTTGAGGCCCTGGTTTCTCCTGGTGAGGAACTTCTGTGGTCTCCAGCTGCTGCATGTGCTTTGGAAGGTACATGCCAAAGGGGGTTGTTTACACCCCATAATTGGCATTATAAGGGAAGAATACAGGGATGTTATGACCTCTGTCCCTGGATGAGATGCCCTTACTTATGAGGCAGGCCATGTATTAAGTTTTCTGTACGAAGGAAGCAACATGGTGGTAAAGTCAGGTTGCTATCAACCTGGGTGCCCAAATCCCTCACGACTGATTGCATGCTTAGGACATTGTTATTAATGTGATGTGATATGTGGGGACGTCGCTCTCCTGAAAAGGAATGATGATGCAGTTTTTGGGCTTCAGCTTGAGGCCATGTTTCTGGTGCCAGTCATTTTGTTTGGGTGAGTCCTTCTTTGAGGATGTCCACATCACTTGGGGAATTGGTAACTGCGTCCAGCTTGCAGTCATCTGCAAACTTGGTCAGCCATAGCCCATTGTTTTTGGCCTGCACCTCAGAGAAGTATATGCTGAGTAACAGAGAACCAAAGAACTATCCCTTGGGTCCGCCGCATGTTATGGATCTACTGTTTGCGGTAGCTTCCCCTGTTAATGGGTTCTATCGGTGAGACAGTTTGCTTACCCATTTGATAACATGTGGATTGATGCCTGGTTGAGAGAGTTAGTGGGGAGTAGTGTTGAAGGCTTTGGCCAGGTCAAGGTAGGCGGCGTGCACAGTCTTCCCATTGTCTCTGGCTTTGGTGACTGTCTCAAAGAAGTCCACTGGATATAACAGACATGACTGCCCCTTGAGAAAGCCAAACTGTGTGGGGTTAAGTGTTTGGAGGTTGTTAATGTCCTGTTAATAAGGTCCATGATGATCTGTTCATGGTCTTGCAAATCAGGCTATTTAGGCTGATGGGTTTATAATTTCCAGATCTCTGGACGGACCACCTTTGTGTAAAGGGATGACAGTGGCTGTCCTTCACTTGGCTGGGACAAAGCTGGTACTCGCGCTTTAGTTGAATAGGGTGCCTAATGGTGCTGCAAGTTCATGCCTGAGTTAATGTAGGATGCAGCCTGGGATGTTGTTGGGTCCCATGGAGGTTGTATTTTTTTCTCTTTGAGAGGGCAGTGATGGCTAGAGATAAGGGGAGGGGGGCAGGTACTGGGGATGTCCTGATTTACTGATGAGTGGGACAGAGGGGTGAAGTTTTCACTAAATCTTGTGTATGTTTTGTCCTTGTTCACCAGTTCTGAATAGATCTGGGTGCTTCCTTTGAGATGTGGACATATGTGAAGAAGGCCTTATGATTGTCTCCAGTAGATGTGGCCAATTTGGTCTAGAAGTTGACTTTAGATTTCATTTGTGCTCTTATTTGCTTGTTCAGGCTAAGGAAAGATTGCTTCCAATTGGGCACCTGCTCCATCTTGGTCCTAGACAACAGTTTTTTCCTTTTGTTATATAGTTTATTGCAGATGTTGACCAGACAGGTTTACTCTTCTTTGCATCCTGTCAGGTATTCCTGTTTTCTTTCATGCATCTGAGTAAGTGCTAGTGTAGTTCTTTGGTATAGATTTGGACATTGGTGCCAGTCCTTACAGAGGGGTAGGGGGCTGTGAAGCTGTTTATACCATCCCTCATGAGGTTGTAATCTGCTTTGGAGAAGTTTTTTTGTTTGACCCTAGCTAGAGGGGGGGGGCGGGTCAGATGAGATGTTGACTTTGAAAGTGACCGCTTTATGGTGTGGTCTAAACAGGGAGGATGATGCTGTAGGGGTGCTGCAGTGGTTAGTCATATTGGTTAATATTAAGTCCAAGATGGTCAATACCCCCACAAGAGGTGACATCTGTTCCAAGGCATTTGCATTGATAAAATCGAGGAATCTCTAGGCATTTGTGTTCTGGTATAAACAGTTTTTCCAGTCTGTGTTTGGGTAGTTAGTCACCCAGGATCAGGGTAAACGGTTGAATCTTGATAGATCCATATATGTGGAGTGGGCATCTTGAGTCAAAAATGGGGGGCCTGTAGCAAGCTATGATTTGAATTGGGGTCTTGTGAATGGTTAACTGCACCTGTAGTGTGTCCTGTGCCTCATACTGTTTGACCAGCCTGGAGGTGTGTCTTTCATATATGTATTGAAACAACTCCCTCCTTTGGCTTTGCTGCTTAGTTTGGGGTCTGAATGTATGGTAGGATGAGTAACCAGGTAAGGCTGGGGTGCTCTCTGCAGCTTTGAACCAGGTTTCTGTGACTGCACAAATGTCAGCATCTTCCAGGGTTAAGAATGCTTCCAGTGAGTGTAGTTTCATGTTAATTTGCGCTTTGTTGAGATTTTTATGTTGGTTATAGTGACCTCATGAATTTTCCTAAAAAAAAGTGGGTGAGGCAAGGGCCTTTGCCAGAAGCCTGCAGCCCAAGTGAGGCAGATGCAGGCCGTCTCTAGCAAAGCATTGTGGTCTGTCGATTGTATCTTCCCAGGTAGTCTGGTACTGGATTCCCCTTGGAATGACCCAAGAAACTAAGCCAGTTGTTAGTAAATCATTTTTCTGTTTGAATTGAGGCATCATTCTGGGTGATGGTAGAATGCTGGTTAAGGCTAGGGACATACCAGCCCTGGGACACACATTCAACGAGCTCGATGGTGTCTCTCTCCATATAGTCCAGGGAGGTACATCTCGGGTCGTTCACCCCAACATGGACTGTGACAGTCCTACCTTATTGAGAGTCTTGAGTGCATGTGATATGGTGAAGTCTGGCACCTGACAGACTACTAACCATGACATTCTCCTTATCCAGCCTGGTGAGAGGGACATGTGTGTCTCACAGTGGAGTCTCCTATGACTAATATGTTGGGTTTATGGTTAGGCCTTGGTGGTTGTGAGGCACGTGTGTGGACTTTGTGTGATATTGAGGGTTGTGGAGTTTGTGTGTGTTTTGCCTCTGAGGTGGTGGTCTTTGGGTTTGTTTTTGTTGAGAACCTCCACATATGTGGGTGTGTGTAGTTGTGGGTGGTGGTTGAGGTGTACTGATTGTGTTGACAGCCTTCTCGGTGCCAGGTATACTGGCTTGTGAGGGAGAGAGCATAGACTCTAGGTTCTTAATGTAACTGCATCTCTCATAAATTGTGTTCCTAGGTGGTGGTAGCAGATGGTCCTCTGTGTACATGAGGCAGTTGCTACACTGTCTCAGGGTGGCCCATATCAACCAGGCTGGCAGGAGAAACCGTAGGAAATTGTCTATATTTGTCAGAATCTGAGGGAGAGAGACAAGGGAGAGCTAAGGGGTAGGCCTAAATCCCAAGTGCTTAAATCAAAACTAAGAGGCTTAGATTAACACAATTTAAACAGACTTAAAACAAACAGTAATACATGCAGCAGAAAAGATGCAGGTAAACACTTCAAAGAACAAGTGGCAGAAAAAGCAAGATTAAGTAAGAGTAGGAGGAGGAAACAGATACTGTAGAAGCAGCTGAATAAAGTGGGTTTTTTTTTGTAAAGTGGAAAGGGAGAAAGGAGGAACAGAAGATTCAAATAATTCAAGGTTAAACTAAGGGGGTTGGCCTTCCTAAATGTTCTTTCTGTATTACAATTTCCCCAAGGGAATCTCTTAACTCCTCATTCAGTTTTTGGTAAGAAAGAAAATAAACTGTGTCAACAAAATACAGGTAAACAGACGTTTAAGAAGAAATAGCAAGGGGATTCTAAGAAGAATTCTGGGAACGGAACTCCCAAACAAGGGATAGTCCAGTAAGCCTGTGACTTTTTTTTTTGTTCCTCCCCTTTCCATCCTGGTAGCACCCTCCGTCCCCGAAAGTCTGAATCTCTGCTTTTCTCTTGGGCAGATGATGGTTTCATACAAATGATTCTAAGTTTAGTCTTCAAGGTTGCAGATGGCAGTGGAGGAAATTCCTCCTTTCCAGGGAGTAATTCCTTGTCCTCTAGAACAGATCTTTTTATTTCCACCAGTCCCATCAGTTGCTGTCTCGGGGAGTGATTGAGCCAGTGCCCACTTTCCAGGTGAAAAAGGAGTTTTTATTCAAGGATGTTTTCAGCCAGAGAAAGAAAATGCTAGTAGACCTATTCTGTATTTTTTGCTAAATCTGTAATGGTGCCCAGATTCAAAATATCCCTTTACAGCCTATCACCCTTTCATTAAAGTATCCTTTTATTCACATTCTTATTCATCCAGACTTTAGGCATTTCTTAATGTTCTATGTGTCTGGATCATGTTACAAATTCTTTGCTTTGCCCTTTGAACTGTCCACTACACCAAGTGTGTTCAAAAAGTGTCTAGCTGCAGTTATAGCTCATTGCAGGCTACAGTGTTTTCACATTTTCCATATTTACAAAACGTTTGTAGAGTCTTTCTGAAAGTGTCAGGAATTTCTCTCAAGTGAGAGATCTCTTAGACAAGCTGGGATTCCAAGAGAACATTCAGATGTCTTTCTCGAATCCTACTTACAGGATTGGTGTTTCTAGGATGTTAAATAGACTCCACAGTTCAAAGAACTTTTTTCCACTGGAAAACAAAATACGTGTTTTGTTTTGTGTATATATATGTATGAAATATATGAGACACAGTGGTATCTGAAGTCTCTTTGGTGCTAGCACCAACAGCTTGTCTTTTTTGAGATCGCAGTGCTGGAGTGTCTGAAGGGGAATCACTTGGAGACAGCCAATCTCCCTAAATCCAGGTCTCCACTTCGTGTGTCAAAGCATTCAGTCACCACAGATGCACCGGGCTTTGCTTGAGAGGCAGTTTCAGAAGGTATGAAAGTACAAGGGGTGTGGGGCACGAAGGACAAATGCAGTCACAAAATTGAGATGCTTTCCCAGATTTCTAAATGGTTGTCCAAGTCTGTTCCCTTTTGTTGTACGCCATGCAATATAAGTATTCCAAGTAGAGTCCAGGCCCAATCTTCCAGGTCTTTGCCTTCATCTTTGATTTGTTGTAAAGGGTCGGTTTGTAGGAAACGCTACTTGGTAATCAGTGCATACTTTTACAAAGCACTGTAAGCTTAATTTGTTCTCTAGCTCTTGATCAGGCTTTGCAAGGACCATTCTATAGAGGCTCCTGAGCTGTTTGCCATCCATCTCCCAAATGTAGTAAGGTAGAGTAATTTACACGCACAGGTGAGTCTACTGCAGAAGTGATCAATATGATTGTCGTGCAGTTGTGTAAGTAAATTTACTGTAACAGTAGATATTTAAATGATCACTGCTGCAGTAGCTGCTTCCTCCTGTCCACACCTTGTTTTTTGACGTGTTTATGCCAGGGTGCCAAAAGAAAGTGATGAGATATGCAGGGAGAGAAATGTCTGAAGGTCCCTATCTTGTCAGCTTGGTAGAGGCTGCCAGACAGTTTGGGCAAGTGGAAGGTGCCCTGAAGCTGGCCTGCTGTCTTG
This sequence comes from Protopterus annectens, assembly GCF_019279795.1. Lineage (NCBI taxonomy): Eukaryota > Metazoa > Chordata > Ceratodontiformes > Protopteridae > Protopterus > Protopterus annectens. Next base: position 416,811,173 of record NC_056747.1, on the reverse strand, counting down.
TCATGCACATCCTAATGTTTGTCATGCTGATCTGTTATGCATCTTACCTCCATTTGAACCAGTCACATTTTTTCAAGACTTTAATGAAAATCCTCAGCCAAAAAACTGAATACCTTTTCAGAACACTCCTATCCTCTAACTTAGAACAAAGACTCAAAACTGTGTATGTTTTAAGTACACCTCATAGGCATTACCTAATCTAAATTAAAAATTACCCATGCTGAAATGCATGTTAAACTGTTCCTGCTTACATTAATTGCTGTCGGTTTTCTTATCTCTGTTCCTCTCCCAGATGTGAAAATCAGCTTGTTTGCTGTCAAACATTAGGTCCAGTGAAAATGTGCACTAACTACCTTTAAGTAAAACTAAATTTTGCAATGTTCAAGACAGAATGTATAGAATTTCCCTGGTTAACTGCCCGCAGCTACAAGAAGCTTAGTATTTTCATGGCTTTCATCAGTCTGTCTTATTTTCAAGCCTGTCTGCTTACAGAAAAATGTGTGTTTAGTTTAAGGCAAGGACAGTTTAATCTAGCTTATCCCCCTTGTAAAAGCAAGGGAAACTTATCATTCTAATTCTACATGTAATCTAGTCAGTATACTTGTAGGTTCATAGGTAGGTACTGGGCTATCTGCCCGAAGGCATATATTAGCCCAGCCACGTTGTGTGATATTCACCGCCCCTTTGGTTAGTTCTCTAGGCCCTAGATCTAGCAGCTAGTATCCTTGGCCCCTATCTAGTAGAGCTGTTGGTATGATCCCTGGTGTGAACTTTGTTACCCATCCACTCTTCAAGGTTCTTCTTGAAGAGTGAAAGTGAGGGGCTCTGTCTTATGTAGATCGGACCTTGTTCCATAGCAAGGGAAGTCTTTGCGAAGGGAATCTATCCCTCCAGCATGTCTATTCATTGTTGTGCTGAGGTTTATATCCCTAGAGCGTGTAGCTCGAGTAGATTTTGTTTTGCTAAGATGGTGCATGTTTAACAGTTCTGGGTTGGACATGGCTCTGTATGTTAGACAGAGATCGCCTCTGAGAAGGTGGTATGCAACAGAGAAAAGCCTTAGTTTTTTCAATCTTGCTGTATAGGGCAACTGCCTGAGGTCAGTAATCCTCTTAGTGAGGTACCTCTGTGGTCTCTCCAGCTGCTGGAGATGCCTAGCCAGGTACATTCCAATTGGTGCATTGTACTCTATAATGGGTCTGATGAGGGAAGAGTAGATGGGCACCACTACATCCTTAGATCTTGATGCAAACTCTTGTGATCTGATGTGTCACATAGAAGGATTTTCTAACCACCTTGACAACATGGTTATCAAAGGAAAGCTGACTATGTACTTGTGTCCTGAGATCCCTTATTACTTCAGATTTCAGGGGGTTACCTCCTATGTGGTAGTTCGTGGGTACTCTGTTTTTTCCAAAGGGGATTACTACGCATTTTTTAGCATTTAGCTTGAGACCACGGCTGTGACACCATGCATCAGTCTCATTAAGGCCCTTGTGGAGGATATCCGTGTCAGCCGGAGACTCTATTATAGCACCCAGTTTGCAGTCGTCCGCAAGCTTGCTCAGTCACAGCCCTTCAGTGCTTGCCTGTACTTCTGAGAAGTATATGCCAAACAGGAGGGGCCCCAGGACAGAGCCCTGAGGTACGCCGCTCGTTACTGGTCTGGATTCCAACATAGATCCCGCTACTCTTACTTTTGTGGGGTCTGTCTGAGAGCCAGTTGCGATCCATCTTGTGATGTAAGGGTTTATTCCCAGGTTGGTGAGTTTATCAATGATACCCGAATGGGGAATGGTGTCAAATGCTTTAGCAAGGTCAAGGTTAGCCGTGTGTACCTTTCCCTTATCTATAGCCTGAGTAACTGTCTCGAAGTCCACTGGGTTCAGGAGGCAAGATCTGCCCTTGAAGCTGAACTGTGTGGGGTCAAGTGTTTGGAGGTTCCCAATCTCTCCATTTTATGAGTTCCATAATGATTCGCTCCATTGCCTTACAGATCAGACTGGTCAGGCTTAGTGGTCGGTAGTTCCCAGGGTCAGTTGTGGGTCCACCCTCATGCAGCGGAACCACCATTGCTGTGCACCATTATCTGGGCACATATCCTGTCGAGAGGCTGAGACTGGACAGGGTATTCAGATGCGTGGGGTTAATTCATTTTGGAGCTCGTGTATGACACATCCTGGGACACCATCTGGTCCTATGGAGGCAGTGTTTTTAGCTTTAGATAGAGCCTTATTAACCAGTGTATCAGTAATAATTGGAGTTGCACAATCCCCTGGAGTAGTAATAGGCCCTGTAGGTGGTGATGGGGGTGGTGATGGGGGGAGAATTTGCACTGAACCAAGATGTTGGCATTGTAAGTGGGGTCAATGTGTTTTGTTCCATTTTGTACTAGCTCAGAACAGACCTGAGCAATTGCCATTTAGGTTTTTGACGTAACCATAAAGGGCCTTATGGTTATCCTTGGCATCTTTGGCAACCTTCTTTTCAAAATTGGCTTTAGTTGACTTGAGGGCCCTCAATTTCTTACTAATGCTGATCAGGGATGATTTTTCTACTTGAGATTTGGCCTTTTTTTGTATAAACCTCCTCCTTTTATTGTATAGTTTGCTTATGGCCGGGGTCCACTAGACTGGTTTCTTCTTGCTTGAGGAAGGAGTCTTTGTTTTATTTGGGGTAGCACGGTCCATGCAATCCTGAAGATGTATATAAAGTGCCTTGATGTAGGATTCTGCATCCTGGATATCATTATCCTTCTGCAAGGGAATAGTGAAGCTTTCCACTTCTGACGCAAGTAGTTTGAAGTTTGCTTTGAAAATGTTTTTTAAGATGGTTTCTTTGACTGGGGGAGGTGGAGGGGTGAGGACGTCCAGGGTTATCAGTTTGTGGTCTGATCTGACCAGAGAGGGAGTGATAATGGGCATGGTACAATGGGCGCCCATATTTGTGATGACTAAATCCAATATGTTGTCCCCTCTAGTGGGAGAACATACCAGTTGTTCAGGGGCATTTGAATTTATAAATTCTATGAGCCTCTGGGCATAGGAGTTGTAACTTTCGTAGTTCGCCCAGTCTATACCAGGGTAGTTGAAATTGCCCAAAATTATGGTGTAGGGTAGGACCTTTATATTTTCCAATGCCTCAAGGAATGCTGAGTGAGCATCTTGAGACATGGTGGGTGATCTGTAACAGGCTACGACTTGAAATGTGGTTTTCCCTGCTGATGCGCATGGATGATCTCTGGGGCATCATGCTACGCCACTAACCTGGAGATGTGGGTATCCTTGATGAATATGGATACACCTCTGCCCTTTGTACTGCGATCCGGTAACTGAGGCCGGAAGGTATGATATGAATTGTAACCTGGTAGTGCTGGGGTGCTCTCTGGAGCCTTGAACCAGGTTTCTGTCACTGTTCAAACATTGATTTTCTCCATACTGAGGAGTGCCTCTAGTGCGTGTATTTTGAGGTTGAGACTTCTGGCATTGAGTAGCATTACCCTTAGTTTTTGGTTACCTGTGCTGGTTACGGTGGTTGGTTTGTCCTTTGAGCCTTGCCTTAAAAAGGCACTATGGGGACTGCAAGAGCCTTTGCCAGTATTCGAAAGCCTAGGGGTGACAGGTGCAAACCATCTCTGGCGAAACAGCGAGGCTGGTCTATCATGTCATCCCAGGCAGACACACTGGATCCCCTTAGAATGACACCAGAAGCTTAGCCAATTGTTGAAATTGATCATTTTGTCTTTGTATTGTGGTATCATTCTAGGTGAAGGTAGTATGCTACTCAAGGTGAGGGTCCTACCAGCTTGGGCTACATGATCAGAGAGCTCCTCAATGTCTCTCTTCATGTAGTCCAGGGAGGTACGTCTTGGATCATTCACACCAACATGTACAATGACAGTGTCATACTTGTACTTGTTCTGGAGGGACCCCAGTGCCTGTTATGTGGCGGATCCTAGCACCCGACAGGCAGCTGATAGTAACCTTCTTGTTCAGCCTGGTGAGTGGAACATCTCTGTGCCTTACTATAGAGTCTCCTATTACTAGCGCGTTTAGTATTGTGTTTTGCCTTAGGGGCTGTCGTGAGGCACACTGCTGAGGTGAATTATGTGTTTCCTGGGTTGTGTTTGGAGGTGTAGGTTGCTTGCTTGTTAGCTTTGGAGGGCACGGTTTCTTTTTCAGATTGGTACCTAGTGCCTCCGAATATGTTTTTGTGTATTTGTGTGTGTTTTGCCAGTGCTTGTTTTGTAGATCCAAGTGTGACCTGTGGTGTGATGCTAGTGTGTCTCTTCTCCTCTTGACTGTCTGTTACAGTCATGGGTTGAGAGCGCTTAGCCTCCAGTCTGGCTATGTATTTGCATCTCTCAAGTGTTTGTGTCTAGAGGTAAGAGGGGAGGGTTGTCTGTATATATGAGGCAGTTGTGACATTGCCTCAGGATGCCCAGTTCCACCAGATGAACTGGAGAGTACACCTGAAGTTGACCTCTGGACATGCTTGGAAAAGTGAGTTTCACTTGTCTTGCGGACAGTCAAGGGTCTTATGCTGTATTATAATAGTGCTGTGTCTGAGATTTGGAAAATAGTGCTGCCTAGGAGATTTGGATAAGTGCTGATTTGGGTTATGCAAGTGCTTCAAAAAAACAGTTGATCTGAAGCACTTGAGTTGAGGATTGCCTAGTTCTAAGGGAAAATTTGCAGCGCACACTTTGTGGAGCCAGGAATAGTATACCCCAGCTAACCGACGCTGCTCTGTGCACAAGATTGCGCAGAAAGAGAGTTGCAGGGTTTTAAGAGAAGAGAGATCAGGGAGTTTGGAATTGACCCAAAATGGCCAATAAAACTACAGTTTCTAGGCAGTAACCATTCCTACAGGGACAGGCACGCTGCTCAGTGACCACTGCCACTGGTGAACACCGGCTCTTCCCTTTAGCCCAAGTAAGCACTGGCCTTCAAGACCCTTACGAACAGTTCAGAACAGCAACTCTGTAACTGAACCTTTTTTTAAATTATACAAAGTGGAAAATAGCAAGATTTTTTGTTTTATTGTTTTTGTTTAAGGATAGCAGAGACACACAAGTAGCAAACTAGTCAGAACAGTGCAATAAATGACCCCAACACGTGTGTACTTGGTCAGAGGCAGGTAAAATGCAATTTTAAGAAAAAAACTATTTTAAGTGCAACACAAAATGCAATAAGCAGGCTCTAGGTATGTTCTAAATACTGTTTCTAACACAGATATCAACTTTTGCAAGCAGGAAAATGCTGAAAAGTAGGCAGCAATGCAGTTTTTGTAAGAATTAAATCAGAAGAAAATACTTAATCTCAAAAGTGGCTCCTTTCTTCTCTCAGCGTTTTCTCTTGGTAGGTGCTTCAGCAACAACTATCAAGCCTGGAAAGACCCACCCCATCACAGTATTATATTAACTTAGTCTTGCTTCTGTCCAGCCTTTCTTCTCATTTTACTGTAAAACCTTTTTATTTCTTATTGCTACAAAAAGTACATATTTATTTTGATATCTTTGACACATACAGCAGTCACTGAAAAGACCCCCCCCCCCCCATACACTTAAAATACCCTTGACTGCCCACTATACAAAACTGCTTCACAATATAACATTGAGTTTATATCTTAAAATGCTCTATATAAATACTGAGGAACAAAATTTGTTTTATTTAAAGTTACTGCTACTTTAATTTCCTTTTACTGCACTGCTAAACATTAATGACCTAATGTGGGGGAGTGTGTTGTACATTCCACACCAAGTTTACAGAAGTGCAGTCTCTCTAGCCACTTTTCACAAATGTGATTGCTCCCCAGTATCACACTTAATCACAAATTTGTGTTGCTGGTCTTCTTGATGATCTCTGTTCCCCCACCGCTAGACTCTGGTTCAAGACCAAGGTACTCCTGATTCTTCAGTCAGTTCCTTTGCTTTTTTTTTTTTCTGCCTCAAATGTTATCCTCTGAGACGTTGGAAAAGGTTTCACTGACAAAGTCGCTCCTGAGCTTTACTGTCTGAAGAATGAGGAGCAGAGTCCCCTTCTGTTTGCTGGCTCACTTTTTGTTAACCCCCCCCCCCCCCCCACAAATCTTGCTTTGCATCAAAAAATGGCTGATCCTCCAGTAAGATAGGTGGTACAGTAGCTTCGATCAACAGTTTAACAACAGTTAGTTGATAAATTTGCTTCTCTTCTGTCTTGTGTACATTGAATAATCATCTTCCATAAACATTTTGTTCTCAAATTTTTTTTCCCCTTCTGCCACAGTTTTGTCAGGATCCTCTTTCTGCTAGTCTAGTACTTACCTATGAAACTATACGATCTGCCAGAGGTCATCTATAGGCTTTCGCCACCCCTTAGACTAGTTCCCTGTGTCTCTGTCCAGCAGAGCCGTTAGTTCCCTGTGCCTCTGTCCAGCAGAGCCACTGCAGTGATCCCCGGGGTAAATTTCCTGTTTCACATCCACTTGTCAAGGTTTCTCTTGGAGTGTTGGTGAGGGGCTCTGCCTAATATAGATTGGAATCCTGTTCCAAAGCATGGGGAGTCTCTGGGACAGGAATCTATCCCTCCAGCACGTCCTATTTATCGTTGAGGTGAGGTTTAGATCCCTAGAGTGTGTGGCTCGTGGGTTAGTGGAGCATGTCCATTAGTTCTGGGTTGGACATGGCCTTGTATGTCAGGCAGAGATAACCGTTGAGTAAGTGGTATGCAGCTGAGTACAGCTGGCGTTTCTTTAGCTGGGCTGCATAGGGCATTTGTTTGAGGCCAGTAATCCTCTTGGTGAGGTACTCCTGTGGTCTTTCCAGCTGTTGCAAGTGTCTTGCAAGGTGCATCCCAAATGGGGCATTTTACTCTCTGATGGGCCTGATGAGTAGAGGGGCACAATAACCTTTTCTTTTAGATGCGAACCCTTTTTTGATTAGGTGGGCCACATAGGAGGATTTCCTCAGCACCTTGGCAATATGATTGTCAAAGGAGTGATTACTGTCTACTTGGGTCCCCAGATCCCTTTATTACAGTTTATGTATTTAGGGGACTACCGTGTATGTGGTAGTTCGCAGGTAGTTTTTTTCCCAAGGGGATGACTCTGCACTTTTTTGGCATTTAGCTTGAGGCCATGATTTTGACACTAGGTATCTGCCTCTGTGAAGACCCTTCTGGAAGATGTCTATCGGTCGGAGAGTCTGTTATGGCCACCAGTTTGCAGTAGTCTGCAAACTTGGTCTCCATAGTCCTCCTGTGCTTGCCTGCACCTCTGAATTATATACTGAACAGGAGGGGTCCCAGGACGGAGCCGTTCGGGACACCACTTCTAACCAGTTTAGTGTCAGACCTAGAGCCTGCAACTCTCACCATGTGGGTTCTTTCCATGAGCCAATTGGCAACCCATCTTGTGACGTAGGGGTTTATGTTCAGGCTGGTGAGCTTGTCTATAATACCAGCATGAGGAATGGTGTTAAGCCTTTGCGAGGTCTAGGTAGGCTGTGTGGACATTCTTTCCCTTGTCTAAAAGCCTTGGTAACTCTAAGTCCACCAGGTTTAGGAGGCATGATCTGCCCTTAGCAAAGCCAAACTGGGTAGGATCCAATGTTTGCAGGTTCCCAATATTTCTGTTAATGAGTTCTATGATACGCTCCATAGCCTTGCAGACCAGGCTAGTCAGGCTTATAGGGTGATAGTTCCCGGAGTCTGTTGTGGCTCCACCTTTGTGGAGTGGGATAACTATTGCTGTGCGTCACTCTATGGGTACGTAGCCTGTAGAGAGGCTGAGTTTGAACAGTGTGTTTAGGTGAGGGGTTAGTTCATTTTGGAGCGCGTATAAGACTCAGCCTGGGACACCGTCAGGTCCCATTGAAGCTGTGGATAGGGCTGTTTTAACCTGTGTCAGTGATTTGCAGGGCTCTACATTCTTCTGGTATGGTTATGGGCCCTTTAGGAGGTGAGAGGGGGGTGAAGTTTGCACTAAACCTGTCTGCTAAAATGTTGGCAATATCAGTCAGGTTAGTTTATTTTGTGCCATTCTGCACTAATTCAGAGCAGATCTGAGAGTTTCCACTTGGGTTCTTGATATAGCTAAAAGACTCTTTGTGGTTATCTTTGGAGTCCTTGACAATTTTTCTTTCAAAACTAGCCTTAGATGATTTTGAGGGATCGTAGTTTCTTGCTGATAACTGATAAGGGATGTCTTTCCTTCTTGGGAGTTTACTCTCTTCTGTACTGGTTTCCTTCTATTGTATGGCTTGTTTATGGCAGGGGTCCACCAGACTGGTTTCCTTTTCTTGGAGTGAGTCTGTGTTTTGCCTGGGATAGCACGAGCCATGCATTCTTGCAGGTGCTCAAGAGTGCCTTTGTAAGGGAATTCAGCAGCTTGGAAGGCATTTTCCTTTAGCATGGGGGCTGTGAACCTTTCCACCTCTGTCTTAAGTAATGTGAAGTTTGCTTTTGAAAAGCTTTTCACAGTGGTATGATCCCATCTTTACTAAAATAGGTTTTGGCTGCTTTTTTATGGCCAGTAATGAAATGGAGGACTACTCTTAACAGTGGTACTAATATTGAAGTTGACCCTTTAGGGGAACCCACCTCCTGAGGAGGTTGCAAAGATTATTGAATCTGAGGGGTGGAGACATGACAACTCGAGACAGGCCTCACAATCGCAACAGGGTTTCTTGAGAGGGGAGAGCAGGAACCAGAGCAATTACTTTTACAGGAGGATTTGATTAACAACAGATGTACAGAAGTGAAGATTGTCTTTATGCACAACAAATTACTTTAAAATTTTATAAATTGAGTCTGGTATCTTTTGGTACTGAGTGAGCTGATTTGTTTTGAGAAGGGGTTCAATTTTGTTCTGGCAAAAAGGGCCAATGTGTTTGAGACTTTATTACAACTTGGTGTATTGTAGGAAGATGGATGTAGCTTTACATTTCAAGAAAAGTAATGGTGAAATGCCCACAAGACAGAATTTAGAAAGGCCCAGTACCTTTTCTCCCCCTGTAGATGCCATGGCTCACCTTTTTGAAGAGTTATGTGAAACCCATCGGGAACCTCACCAAACAACTACCGGGTCATGATTTAAATAACCTGACTGTAGATAAAATTGCTGTATTGCAACAGATTATTTCTAAAAGCAGATTAGGGTCCTAAACTGGACAAGGGTGGGGGCTTGGTGATCATGGACATGAATGATTACATCAACAGGATGTTCTATTCCAAGGGGGTGGTTTATGTAGGTCTCGTCAGTCATGTGATGCATTTTATGTAGGCAAGACTAAAAGGGCTAGTAAGCAGAAAATTTATTGACATCTTTAGCATTCACAACAAAAATGGTGAAAATGCCTTTTTAGACATGGAGTACCTTACTCACTATTTCAAGTTTTGTGTCAGCAACCATGTTGATTTGGGACCGAGGAGGGGTCTTGTTGAGGACTACTTGGAATTCATTGAAATGAAATGGCAGGTTAGACTAAATGCTAATGCATTTCTTGGCCTGAACAAAAAAATCCTTGTCCTTTTTTAAAACTTAAATCTGCTTATTGTCTGATTTTTTAGTGAACATATTTGTTATGTTTAGTGTTATGTTTTAAATATTTTTATTACAATAAGGGGGTGTGGTTAGGGTTTAGTTAACTGTCATGTGGCAGGAGTATGTATTTAAATTTACACGTATGGTTCATTTATTCTGAAGAAGTCTGTTATACCAAGATGAAAGCGCTCAATGAAAGATCTGGTACTTCATCTCTCAATTCCTGATTTTCATTATTGTGTTTATGGTTACTTCATCAATGTTGGATGGCCGTCAAAGCAATGAGATAGCAGTGCCCAGTTTACCAGTAATCTATTTCAGAAATTTGTAAAAAAAAGTGGAACCTTATCCATGTTACCAGTAGTCCAGAGTACCCACAGTCAAATGGCCTAACTGAATGTGCAGTGCAAAGCAATTGCTAGAGAGGTCAAAGCGTTAAAATACAGATTTTTTTCTTGAATTTGCTTAATCTCAGAAATATACCCATAGCACTTTACTTGGCTAACCTGCTCAGTGGCTTCTGTCTAGGCAAACGAGAACAACCTTGCCTATCTGTTCGTTGTTTGGTGCCTGATAACTGAAAACACCAGAGCAATCTAAGCCCAACTATTCAAAAAGAGTTAATTCCAGAAGTCCTACTATGATAAAACAAGCAGAGTTCTTGGTCCATTGTAAGAAGGGGAGAGAGTGAGGATGCAAATGACAAAAGGCTTGTCGAATTGGTCAAGTGAGAGGTGTATGTGCCGAGATATTACTTTGTAGAATCTGAGGGTGGTTGTTGTATCTTTCGGCTTTTCCCGGTTAGGGGTCTCGCCACAGCGGAACTCCGGTCCGCTAATGATTTGGCAGTAGATTTTTACATACAGAGTTGCCAGCCCTGACGTACAATCTTCAACGAAGGTACGCCCTCTCATGCATGTCTCCACACAGATGCTTTAGCTGAGAATCGAACAAGACAACGTCTTACTGTGAGGTGACAACGCTACTGCAGCACCACAGAAATCGCAGGCATCTTCCGGTGTCTGAATCAGTATTGCAGCATCATACCTGTGATACAGACACTAGATCTCGAAGCAATCCAGATCTGTTGAGGGACCTGTCTCAGTACCTATTCCCGTTGCTGATGCCATCACAGAGTTCCCTGAAGCTGAACATTCATTAAAGACCATCCGTATTGATAAACCCAGTCCTAATTTTTATGTTGCACGATCCAGTCCTATTTCCTGACCTAATTTAAATACGCAGCAACCTAGACATGATTATTTCACTTGTAATTGGTTATGTATTATTGCATGTCAATGATTGTCATTCTTACTGTGCATGACTTATTTCTCAAAAGGGGGGGGGTGTAGACCAGTGTGTTGTGACTTTAAGAAGCATTTCAGAGTGAGGTCACGTGTATAAATAAAGAACACATACAAGCGGCAGTGCCATTTTTAGTGAACAGCCAGAGTGTTAACATGTATGAGTGTGGTAGACAGTCTGTAAGTTTGTTTTACTAAGCCTCAGTCTTTGTGTTTGTATGTAATAAAGCTGCTTGAACTGAACCCGCAACTGTTTTGTTGTGTCCTGACCAGATGCGTAACAATATATTTGGAGAAAACTTATAATTTTCTTAACATGTTAACATGTTTTAAATGTATACAAGTTGACTTGTGTAGAAGTGTTGTTTTTTTTTTTTTTTTTTTTGTGTTGTACAGTTTATCATCCAAAAAAAGTGACAGATAAATTTAGAGGTGTGGCAGCTTAATCTTGGGTGATGGGTGTTTTGAGTGTGTGTCCTTTTTAAGCTGTGGTACAGCATATGACACTGTAGTGTTTAGCCACAGAGCAGTTAATCTGCTGAATGAATGCACACCTTGTAGCACTGTATAATTTGCATATGATGCTTTTGTCAAACATAGGAACTTCTACTTCATTTTTGCCCAAGTGTATTAGAGATGGTGTCTCTCTGTAGTGGATTTAATTTTAATCTTTGTATATATGGTTCTCCTCTCTCATTTTTTCATGTAGCCGTGCTCCTCCACCTAGAGTAGCACCTAGGCCAGCTGCTCCTGTTCCGGCTCACCCTCCTCCATCTGCTATGGCTTCTCCTTCTGCAGCACCAAGGCAACCTGGTTTATTTGCTAACATGGCATCAACAGCAGCAGGAGTGGCAGTAGGTTCAGCAATAGGACATACAATCGGCCATGCCATGACTGGGGGTTTTGGAGGAGGACAGAGATCAGAGCCTGCAAGCCCAGATGTTACTTATCAGGTACAACATTTCTTTGTAGCATTGTAATAAAATTTGTTTACTGAGTGTTGAGCAGAACTATTAAAGCAGTGTCCCATGTGTTTTTCATTTGCAGCCCATGCACCCAAATCTCTGTTTTGTGAGCTTTTATTTTTATATAGTGGGTTTCCCATTTCTTAAACATTAGAATCAATCATTTTGTTGTACTTGGTTCTTTTTTCTTCTCTCTGCTTGCCTATTATTGGTCTTCCCCCGCCCATTTTTTCCTGATAGCTGATAATTGACTATAGGAGCTGTTAAATGGACAGCTGTAAGAGGTTTTGTTGGTGTGCCCTAACACCTACCCTTGAAGGAGAAGATAATGCATCTGTAATTACTGCAGGAACAGCTACATCTTCCCATGTGAGTGTATACTTCTGTGCATTTGTGATAAAGGCTACCTCCCAGTTTTGGCTTTGTGAGCCAAATGCATGCTTCCAGGTGTGATTTGCATCTGCTGTTGCTTCTCCAAGGGGATTGTGCCAACTTGTGATCTGCCCCCCCCCCCCCAAGGATGGGCATGCCCATTCTCCACACCCCAGCTTCAGCAGACACCTGATCCATTAATTGTACCAGGGTCACCTGGTATTTATCATATCAAGGCCTTTTATTCTTCTGCAGCCATGGCATTGTCCATTGTAAGTATGTTTCTTCCTTGTTGGGTTTAAATTGGGTATATTGGAGAGGTGGTGGTCTGTTTTGACGTCCGGTTTTGTTGTCCTTAGTTTTAATGTGTTGCATCACCTACTGGTCATAAAAGATCTAAAGTGTAGTTTCTGTATATGAGGGAATACATAAGATTGCTCCATGAATCCAAAGGCTGTGATTATTGACATTAATATCCAATTTAATCTCCAAACTGTGAAGTAATAGATCAGTCTACATTGTATTGGACATTTCCGCCCACCCATGCTGGTCTGGAATCGGGGAAAGTGTACTCCTTTATGCTGATGGTAATTTGGAGCATGGGACATGGATATCCCTAACTGTTAAGGAACTGCTAGTAGCAATCATCCATCCATTCTGCTGAAGATTTAGGGAATATCTGCAGAATGCAGACATGGAGGATGGTGAGTGTAAATATGCTTTATGTCTGTGGGGAACCTTGCTCTGTTGCATAGAGGGCTAAAGCATTGGTAATGACTTCAAGTGGCTTGGAATTGGACAAGCCAGGTGGGGGGGAGGGATGACTGGCTTATGCTGGCTTTCTCATAATGAAGGGGTCGAACTTGTGGCTTTTGTCAGCTGATTGCCACCATTCAAGAGGAGGCTTGTATGACACTGAAATGACTAGGGCCAGGAATGTAGGCTTTTCAGTCCCCGATTTGTGGTGGTATCCCTTCTTACTGTGCATGTGAAAGAATGCATATTCATGTGGAAGAGAATAGTGTGACTAGTAAGGGATATAGTTGACTGACCGAAGGCATTTAAACATTATACTAGACCTTTGAAAATAAAGGTCTGAAAACACTTCGGCAATCGGAGGTTGCATTTTTTTCCCTGTTGTGTGACCTCTGAGTGGGGGGCAACACACCCTGCAAGGCACCTGCCCCCCCCCCCCCCCCTTGCAAAAAAAGCTTTTGGTAAATCTTGCTGAAGTGTTTTCTGCCATTTGTTTTCATCCAAATAGCATTTCATTTTAATTTTAATGCCTTCAGTTAGTTGACACAAGTCGATCTAGTAATGATGCTGGTACATTATCAACCACTGGAATAGATTTAGGGCAACAGTTGAACTATTCTTATTGCTGGGGAGGATGCAAACTACCTCTATGGCTGTTTGCATGATTTGGTTCTAATCTCTTTGTTTGGGTACCCAGTAGAGGGAAAATGGATGAACTGAAGAACAATGGGAGAGGCTTGATGGTCATCAGAGAAGTAAAGCTCCCTTAAGGAGTCAACATTTTAAGTATGTGTACACACTGATTCTTAAAGGGTGTTTTTGTAATTTTTGATGTTCTGTCACCGCTTTCAATTACAACCTGGATGGCATACCACCCTTGAGAAGGAGGATTTATTTTCTCACCCTCTGGAAAATTCAGGTAGATTGTATAATGTATTGAAAGTGAGGGATTGTTCATAAACGCTAGGGTGGCATTTTAAATTTAACCAAGACATTGATGTCTCCTCACAGCTTTCAAGCACTGACTTCTAAAACTGCAGGTAAAAGAAAAGCACTTGTAAAAATCTAAACTGGCAAAATTGGATGAGAGTGCTGTTATTTTCCCCAACTGCAGCACCAGTGTCCTAGGTTGATAAGCAGTTTGATTGCTTGAGAAGGTACCCTAAATCAAATGTACATAGAGGTGATTAAAAGAAATGAAACCTTGACTGAATATATCAACTTGAACAACAACAAGGCTTGAGAAAAAAAAAAAAAGCTTTACCCATTCAGATGAACTGATTAAGCTGCAAAAACAGAGTTTTTAGAAGTAGGAAAAGCTGGCTGAGGTTTTTCAAGAACTGTTGAAAAAAAATAGAATTAGACTGAGAATGTGAAGGGAGAACCAGAGCTGTTCTGCTGTACCTCAGAAACTGGAAGGAACGGAGAGAACCTAAAGGTAAAGAATGGGGGACATTTATGATGTAGCCTCATATGTGATGCATGCTCTTCCTTGGCTCTTAGTGACTGATTTTGGAGGGAGAGATGCCAAGAATTTCAGGCACCATATGCAGACATGACATCACCATATACATGGTAGAAGATGCAAGAAGCACGGAGGAAAGTTGCTCATGTACATTATAATTGCTCCTACGAGGATCATTTGAATAAAAATACATAGGCAGATCAGAGGGTCCAAGATTTAGTTGAGGGGGGAGACCACCAAACTTTTTTAAAGGTTGGTTCCTTTTTAAGTCTATTGAATGTTTTATTTGCTGATGGTTTTGTCTTCAGGTTGCAAAATGAAGAACGTTGCATGGTTATTGTAGTATGTTTAGAAGCACCTTGCTGTTGGCAAAAGCAGTCTAATTTTGATTGGTCATAAATTGAAGTGTCTGAAGTATGTAACTTACGGCCCACAGCCTTTTTGTTTAGAACTTGCTCAGAATCCGGTCTTTCAGAGGATCTACTGTCCACTTTAAATGCATGACCTCCAAACTCACAACATGTGATAACTGGAATGCAGGCATGCCTGCTTGCAATAAGTCTTGTAAGTGGGCAGCATTGGTAAAGCACTTTTTCAAGGGGCAAGCCCTATCCGTTTGCATACCCCACACACTTCTTGCATATATTATATATACATTTTCACTTCAGGTTCACTCCTGCTAGGCGAAAGTTACAATTTCTAAACTAAATGGTTAATTCTCTGCTACCTTTTGACTAAATTACACATATTCTGGCTCCAGCACATTGTTGCTACATGTAGTGAGCAGACAGCTGCTGGGGAAACTTATTTTAGCAAATATGGCTCAGACAACTAAAGATCAAGGAATTCTAGCTTCAGGAAGTCATTGTAAACCTACATGACAAAATAAGTATCTGTACACATTTCTTTGGGGTCAGTTAATACTCTTGTATTCTTCGAAGTGTGTACTGTTTTAATTTGGTGTGTGTGTACACATGAGATAATCATCTGTATGATTGTGTGTGTTTGTATATGTAAGCTTGTCCATCAACCAAATTGTGTAACTGCAGTATAAAGAAAATGTGAAGTTGACAACACAACCTATTGACTTAAAAAAAAAAAAAAAAAGGGGGGGGGGGGCACCCTTTCCTATCCTAGCTTCTTTGTCTGCTAGCATAGCGGGCTACAGGTCAGTTCTTTACTGGACAGGGACTGACACTGGTTATTTATGTCTCGAGTGATCTCTTGGGCAGTCTGTAGGTGGAACACACACTTATGGCATTGGGAAAATCTTTGCTGGGAGTTGTTTGCCCGGCCAATTCCAAATGCAGCAGTATTCCACCCCATCCCCAGTATTTCTTCTTTGAGAGGATCTCCCAGAGATGAAATCGTGCAGTCATTTTGATAGCTCTCTGATGGTCTTCATATTGATCACTGGTGAGGTAGCATTAGCTGTGTATGGGTTATATCCTGCTAGGGATCGAACAGCTGGCCAGTTTCTAAAGCTTCAGGGCACATTCCATGCACCCAGAATGCCAAAGCAGCTTGAACTGAGCTGATTTGGGCATGTAGCCCTTCAGAGCTGTACTGCCACTGAGTAGTACTTTTTCTCCCAAGGCTTTTGAGGATCGACAGTTAGCTTGTACTTTTATTTGCTGGGCGTACAAGTTCCCTATGGGGGGAGGATTTCCATTTTCTTTATTTTTTTAATGTTTTTATTACTTTTCTCTTCAGGAAGGTTATTTTAAAGCTAGGAGTGTTACTTCATTGACTATCTCAAGATTGTAGAGTTCTTTTAAATGTAACATTTGTTTATTTGTCAGTTTAAGTAGTGTAAACATGACTGAAAACATGTTTTCTGTGAAGAAATTGTTTATTTCTGTTGAGAAGCTGTCATACTTTTTTTTTTTTTTTTTTTTTAAAGTGGTTTTTATTGTTTATTTTCTGTCAAAGTAATTTCTGTGGACTAGTAGGTTTGCTGTCATTTGCTGCTCCTTTTCCATAGGAAAGAGGCACCATTTTCGACTTTACCATGCAACATATTACCTGTCCCATGGCCAGTCTTTCCAGCCTCAGAAAGAGCTAAGAAAACCGCCTTTACCACCACAGCAGACTGAGTTTGCCTCAGCCAAAGGTAGGTGACTCTGCTATGGCCATTTGTGCCTCAGACCCACCCTGCTTTTATTCCGGTTCCTTTTGGTGTAGCACCTAAAACAACTATGGAATTGGGGTTGGCTACATCCTCTGTGGCTTAGTCCCCTCAGTGGGCAAGGAACACAGCCACTGTTGTTGGTCTTGGGAGAAGGGGACAGGGAAGGTTTTGCTTTTACACTGCTGTGTCCATCCCCTGGGGAAGTGGCTGCTGCCATTAGTAACATGGTTAACCCCATTTTTCCAGTAAAAAAAAAAAAAAAACTGAAAACCAAGCGTGTTTCTATTCCTTTAAATTTCTTTGGATAGGAGTAGTTTACTGGGACTAACTTAGGGTTTAATTCGGGCTATTGATACTTATGGTAAAGTAACTTCTGGTAAAGAAAGAGGGATTCCTCTCTTCCTTTAAAAGTTTCAAGATTCTGAATCTGAACAGGAAGATTAGGGGTTTTGTAGTCCGTTTTCTGATTCGAACTGTGAGAAGAGCTCAGTTTCTGAATCTCCCTGTGGGGTGGGGTTCTCTCTCTCTTATTGGCAGAATGTGCTAGTGTTATCAGTGGGAGAACACTTGATGTTTCTATTTTTACCTCAAAATGCTGGGTTGATTTAAAGAAGGATTTTCCAGTACACACACTCCTCCTGTCTTCCTTTCTAGAGTGTGTTTTACTGCCTTCATTTTTCTTTGTAGTCAGCCACTTGTCCCTAAAAAGGCAAGTAAGGTGTGTGTCTGTCGACACTACTTCCAGTACTGTTTTGAAGACGGTTGCATAGCTGCCTTCTCGGAACCTCCCAGATAATAAAAATGAGGTTTTTACTGGCTCCTTTTCTCTTCCAGAAAGTCTGACTCTTCATTTTTCTCTTTGGCAACATATTGTTTCAGAGGAGTGGATTTTCAGAACCAATTTATCAAGGTTACAGATGGCAGGGGGTCTTTCCTCATCTTGTAGATCAGACCCCCCCCCCACACACACACACCTGTTCATCACTTGCAGGAGTGAAAGACCTCATTTTCCAAGGGACGGAGTTTCTTTGAGAAATAATTTTTATACCTAAAGTGGTGTCTGTTTACTTTTAAGCCAAACTGTCCATATTCCTTTTAGGTTCAGAAAAAAAAAAGTGAGGAAGAAAGGATACTTCTTACCTTGGATATCCACATACAAACTCTGGTGCTACCTTGACAGAAAAAATCTTTCATATCTTTCAATCAATTGTTCATTTATTGTCAGGGTAGGAATGGAAAACTGACCGACTTGTTTCCGAATGGAGGCTATTACCTTTTCTTATACTTGCCATAAGAAGTCCATTCCAGGCAGGATCATGGCCCACTCTACCAGGACCTTGGCTTTATCTGTGGCCTTTTAGAAAAGGTTTAATTCTAAGTTTTCTAGAAGCTGCTGCATGGTCCTTTGTAGATACTTTAACAAAACAGTATAAGATTGATTCCTTCTCTAGGTCTAAATCAAGCTTTGCTATCCCCATTCTTTAGGGTCTCCTGGACCTAGCTCTTTCCACCTCCAATCCTAGTTAGTTATGGTAATCTACCAATAGAGCCAAGGCTACTGCAGCAGTGAACCATATTAAAAACATATTTGAACATCTACTGTTACACAGCTGGACTGATGGTGATCACTGCTGTTGCAATAGCTGCTCCCTCCCTCCACTACCCTTGTATTTGGTATGTTTTTTATGCCAGGGTGTAGACATAATTTTTAGGCTGTTCCTGCTATTGTCCTTTTAGGTCTCCGCCGCCTTCTCTCTGCTGGCAGAAAAGCTCTGAAGGGCTTTGTGCTCAAACCTGTCTTTCAGGCAGCTCAGCTTGAGTAGCTTGACATGTCATGTGGGAAGTGCCCTGAAACTTTGCAAGCTTGCCAGTTATTAAATCATTGGCAGAATATAACCCATAACTAAGGCTACTGCAGCAGTGATCATTCAAATGGCTACTGTTAAGGCAAGTTTAGCTTAAGCAACTGTATTTTTTGGCCACAGCAAATGTGGCTTTCCCTCTGTTGTGGACTTACCTCTGTAGAGGCACCTATGATGATATCCAGGCAACCTCTGTCTCTTCTATCCAGAAAACCGTCCTTTTCTTCTCAAGACTAGTAGATTTCCTTTTCTGATGCAAGTCATGGTTTGTTAGTTTCTGCTCGGATACCTAGTGAATGTACAACAGTTCAGTGAACTTGTGTCTTTTTTTTTTTTTTTGTGATCTGGGGCTTGATGCTTTCATAGGTCAAGTTCCATCTTTTGGAATACCTGTTGCATTCTTTTGATTCTGGCGTGAGCTGCATAGTCCATCTTTTGACCCTTTTTCATTTATAATAAGCAATCTGAGTTTTCATTCTGTCCTTGACTGATGGGTTCCGATCCAAGGAATCTGATCTGACTCTGCTACTTGTAAAAGCTCTTGGCAATCCAAAACTCTTGAGCTTCTCCCTTAACAAATAATGCATCCACCTCTTCCCCAGATCTCGTTTGCTGTCGTTAGGTGAAATACGTGGTTAGTTCACTGAGCTTTTAAGTAGACAAGTACAATGTTTATCTTTTTGGCTTTCTGTATATTTTTGACTTTCTATCTTAACTTTTATACTAGTGTACTTCATGTACTATAGTTATAACCTGCCTGTATTATCCCTTTCTGTCTTCCTTGCCCTCTACATTTAAAAATAACCTTGCTAACTGTTTTCTTTTGTTTGTTTTTAAAAAAAAAAAAAAAGCACTTATGTTTTTAAGGTCGGTCTTTTTTTTGCTTTGTTGTGTTTAAACGTCTGTAGATATTTTCAGCCTTTCTGTTCTGTTGTGGTTAATTTGCTGTCATGGCTGAGAAGGAAAAAACTCTAGCAAGATTTAAAAACTGTGGGAAATGCAGCCAGTAATATTTATTTGATGCTCACACACTCTGAATCTGCTGTCTAGGACCTCTTCACTTAAGGAAAGTTGTGCGATCTGCCATGTCTTTAACCTCCGTGCCTGGGCAAAAATAAGTTTATTTTAAAAGGACTGCTACTGTCCTCCTTTGATGCTATTTCTGCAGAGTTGTCAAAAACATTAAATTATCTTGTAGCTCTTCAGCTTCATCAAGGACCTCTGAGAAAGTTTCTAAAAGGCCTTCTTTGGATCAGGTTGTCGACTTTTCTAAGAAAATCAAGTTTTTAGATCCGACCCCCCCCCCCCACCCACAGAGACACAGAGACCTACTAAGGATTGGATGGCCTCTTTGGATCTGAGGTCTCCAAAAAATGCAGGCTTCATCTGCTCCAAGGACCTCCGATCCTCCTGCTTTTCTGGACACTGTACCTAGGACAAGGTACTCTGTCATTAGACCCAGTTCTGTTAAGGGTACCTTCTCTCTTTCTATACAGATCAGTCTGTTCCTCCAGGCAGTCCTCTCACTTTTCTAGGAGTCTCACAGTAGACTATGTGGAGAGGATAGTGAGACCGATGCTGTCGATGCAGAGCCTCTCAGATGTTCTTCATCTCACATTGCTGCAGTCCTAACACTTGGGTAGTCCGCTGTCCCTCGGTCGGCCCGAATATCAGAGTATAAGGCTGACGTCGGTCAAGGCGCATTTGACTGACATCAGAACGTCAGGGTACAAATGCGCATGACCGACGTCATATCCTCAGTCTTTTTTGCCGCATGGTCCGATGCAGAAGCAGTGTTGCAAGTGCCGTTTCTGAAATTTTGAATTGGAGTTTCAGACCGAAGTCAGAGTTGGTTAAGTACCCGTTGGGAATATTTTGGTTTTTCTTGCCTCAGTTGGTTACGGATGTCAGAAAAAGTGAATAACTGTATTTCTTGTGGGAAACAGATACCGCATAGGGATTACCATAATTTGTGTATTCCTTGTTTGGGACCTGAGCACGTTGTTGGGTGTCGCTTTTGTGCTAGGTTTAATAAACGCACTATAAAGCGTAGGTTGGATTGTGCCAGGTTAGTCTTTGGGAAGCGGTGCAATTACAATATGCCGTCGGATGCTCCGGCTTCTTCAAAGAAGCGCAAGGACAAGGCAGTTAAACCTAGGTTAGAGGAGTCGTCCGAATCAGACGCCGGTTCTTTAGAGACGTCAGTGGAACCGGTGGTTCCGACGGAGGCCTCTATGGAGTCCCAGGGAGAGACTGTGTTTTTACAGGATGTGGCCTCCCAGGAGGCAGGTCAGGCTGTAGGGGCTTCTCAGGTAACTGTTCTCCCCTCCCTTCCTAAGGTGTCTAGGCCCTCTCTTTCTGCTTCCAAGGCTTCCCCTAGAGGCAGGTCTAGTTTTGCTTCTGTGGGTGTCACTCCTAGTTCTTCAGGTTCTGTGCCCAAAAGCACATGCTTAAAATGGCAGAAGATTTAATTACTTTAATTAGAGGCTCTATGCCCCTCCTGATAAGAGGCCTAGGATGGAACCTGTGTTGGGGATTATGAGCAGGCTTGGATGTGTCTGAGTCTTGGCTGAAGACTTGCAGGAGTATTCTCATTATTCTGATTCTGATGTGGATGATTCTACTCCTTCTGCTTCTCCTCCTGAGGATTTTTCTTTTCAGAGACCCTGCACTCCATGAGAGAGCATTTTAAATGGGAAGGTCAGGATTTCTCTGATTCCAGGAAAAGGCTTAGGGAATTTTTGTTTTACCCCAGCATAGGCCTTTAGCTATACCTCCTGTTCTGAATGTAGTGGAAGATGTGTTTGCAGAGGCTTCGCTTAATCCTGATTCTTTGCCTCCTGCTCCTGTTAAACCGGATAGGTATTACAGGGTGCCTGAAGCTCATAAGTATCTTTTTAAGAGTCCTAGGGCAGACCCAGAAACTGTTAGCCAGGGGCCTAAGGGTGTTAAGGCTTCTGTTGTCAAGAATCCGGTTCCTGCAGATAGAGGCCAGGGCCTTGGATAGATGGGGAAAGAAAGTTTATACTTCTTCCACTCTAGCCATGAGAGCTTTGAATTGCCAGTTTCATATGTTGAAATATCAAAATTATCTCCTTTCACAGTTGAAATCTAAGGTGGATGCTCTGGCGGAAGGTATTGATTGTAAGGAGTTACAAGATTTAGTGCATGTTTCTGAACAGGTGGGTAAGCATTCTTTGCAATGTGGTTTTGATGCTGTACAGGCCTCGTCTAGGGTGGCTGCCACTGGGTCAGTTCTTCGCAGGCATGCCTGGCTGAGGGATCAAAATTTATCTGACCATGTTAAAACTAGGATTTTGGATGCCCCTTTGCAATCTGATGTCTTGTTTGGTTCTCCTGTTGAGGCAGTTTTAAAGAAAATGGAAGACAAGGCTAAGTCTATGCAGACTGTTAAAGATTTTTTGCAGGTTCAGCCTCCAAAGTTTAGTAGAAATTGGCCTTCTAAAGGGTGGACGTATCCTTCTTATGATTCCCAGTCTAGGGGTAGATCTAGACGTGGCAGGGGCAGAGGTCAGGGTTCTTTCAGGCCTAGGACAGGAGTTCTCCTGCACAGTCTTGAGTGAGGGCAGGGGTCAGTCCTTTCGTAAACAGACCCAATGACCTACCTTTTCAGCTGCCAGAACCTTCTCGCCTGGCAGCACCTTTGGGAGGAAGGTTGGCACTTCTCAAAGAAAATTGGAGTTTGATTACCCAAGACAAATGGGTACTGGATATCATACATCACGGTTACAGGTTTTATTTCCATACCTTGCCTCCTTTCAAAGGCATGCCAGATATTCCTCCTCAACAAAGAATAGAGGCTCACAAGCAAATTTCTCTGTTACTCGAAATAGGGGCCATACAGCCGGTTCCTATGCCAGAAAGGGGCCTAGGATTTTATTCTCGCCTGTTCCTTGTGCCAAAAAGGGGAACACGTGGAGACCGATTTTGGATTTATCTATCCTCAACACTTATCTGGACATTCCCAAGTTCAAAATGTTGACGTTACAACAGCTTTTACCTCTACTGGGCAAGGATCACTGGATGGTAACTTTGGATCTCAAGGAGGCTTACGTTCATGTACCTATCACGCTAAGTTGCAGGAATTATCTGCGTTTGGACTGGGACTTCTCACTATCAGTTCTCTGCATTGCCCTTTGGCTTATCTACTGCCCAGAGTATTTACAAAGTTCTGGCTCCAGTGATAGCATTCTTCAGGCTGAAAGGAATACAAATCTATCCTTATTTGGACGATTGCCTGATACTGGCTCAAGGAAGGACGAGCTTCTTCGTCATTTGGAGTATGTGATAGCAGTGCTAAGATGCCTGGGGTATTCTGTGAGCGAAATAAAGTCCAGTCTAGTACCCTCTCAAGACATGTGCTTTCTGGGAGTAAGACTGAATACAGCATCCCAGATGGCCTTTCTAACCCCGGACAAACAAAAGAATCTTTCCCTTTACTTCCATCATCTATCTCTTCAGTCCGGGCTGACTGCAAGGACAGTCCTTCAAGCCTTAGGGTTCATGGCATCTTGTATTCTGGTGCTTCCCAATGCCAAACTGCATATGAGGAAGTTGCAATGGTATCTCAAAATGTATGGACACAGCACTGCCAACATCTGGACACTGTCATTCAAATAATACCTTGCATTCAAAAGGAATTTTTGTGGTGGGCTCAGGAATGTCACCTAAACAAGGGACTCTCTGTGACCCGGCCAGAGGCGAGTCAAATTTTAACAACAGATGCCTCAGACAAAGCTTGGGAGCTCATCTAAATGGAAAGTGGATACAAGACAAGTGGCCTGTCAGACTACAGCATCTACATATCAACTTGAAGGAGATGTTAGCAGTCCAGTTTGCATTAATAGCTTTCAAGGATTTACTTCTTCCAGGGCAGGTGTTGATTCTAACAGACAACACAACTGTCATGTGGTACATCAACAAACAAGGGGGAACACATTCTTATCCTCTATGCAGGCAAGCAATGATTTTGTGGGAGACTGCTCTCAGTTTACAACTAAATCTTCAGGCAAGGTTTCTGCCAGGAGCACAGAACTCCTTAGCAGATGTGTTAAGCAGACAAATCATGGATCCAGTGGAAACTGGATCTTCATGTATTTCGGAAATTGACAGTGTCCTGGGGAACTCCAGACATAGATCTGTTCGCTTCTCCACTAAACCACCAGCTGCCAAAGTTTTGCACAAAGGTTTCATCCCACAGCTTGGAAAGTGGATGCTCGCTCTTTCAGTTGGAAAAATCTTCATGTGTATGCCTTTCCACCTCTGCCTCTCCTCCCAAAGGTACTTCTGAAGGTCAGACAGGACAAGCCAAGGATGATTTTGATAGCTCCAGATTGGCCTCGACAGCACTGGTACCCATTACTGAGAAGTCTGGTACGGAAGCCTCCATGGCCTTTGCCTTTGATTCCTCATCTGTTGTCCCAGGAGGACAGTCATTTGCTCAATGTCAAGCTTCACTCTCTTCACCTAACAGCATGGCATATTCTGTTTTAAATCAGAAAGGGTCTCACCTTCCACAACAAGTTTTGAATGTGATTTTGGAAGCTAGAAGGCCTAGTACAAGGAAAGTGTACGCAGATAAATGGAAGAGATTTTTATTTTGGAGTGCAGCTAAGGATTTGGATGTTTCTGAGCCTGATTTAAGTGTGGCTCTTCAATATCTTACTGAGTTATTGGACAAAGGTTTGTCCTTCTCTTCTATTAAGATTCATGCTGCAGCAATTTCAGCTCACTATGACTGTGACCCACCATTGTTTTCTCATCCTTTGTTCAAGCAATTTCTTAGAGGGCAAAGAATATAAGACCCCACGAGCTCCTACTCCTGCTTGGGATCTCAATTTTGTGTTGGAGAAACTCACTCTACAACCTTTTGAGCCTGCAGCTACTGCTGAGTTGAAATATTTGTCATGGAAGACTGCTTTTGTTGGCCATTACCTCTGCAAGAAGGGTTTCTGAATTACAGGCCCTTATGGCGGTTGAGCCTTTCTTAATTTTCCATAAGGATAGGGTATCTTACTAATCCTTCCTTTATGCCTAAAGTGGTTTCTAGTGTGGCTTTAAACCAAACTATTCATTTGCCTACTTTTATGCAAATCCCCAAACTAAAGGGGAAAAGATTTTGCACACTTTAGATGTACACAGGCAGTTGCGATATTATTTGGACAGAACTAAAGGGTTCAGACAATCTCAGCAGTTATTAGTTTCTTTTGCTTTGTGCTCTCAGGGCAAGCCCGTGTCAAAACAAACTATTTCTAAGTGGATTGGATTTTGCATTGCTTTCTGTTATTCCCATCATGGCAAGAGATTCCAGCTGGGATTAGGCCTCATTCCACTAGGGCTACTGCCACTTCAACAGATTTTTTGAGGGGGGTGGCTACTAAGGATATTTTGGAGGCAGCCACTTGGAGTTCAGTGCATACCTTCTCTAGGCATTACCACCTTCCTCTGTACTCTAAATCCAGGGCTGGTTTTGCCACTGCTGTGTTGCAGGGCATTTTGGCAGCCCCTAATTCATTATAGTTTAGCCATCCTCCCTTACCTCTGCTTTGGGATTCTACGGACTGCAGCAATGTGAGATGAAGAACATAGTACAGTTTTGTACCTACCATAAATGTAGATGTTCAAGATCCACATTGCTGCAGTCCCCTCCCTCCTTCCCCTCTGTAGTTTGAGGTGGTTGGGTGGCCTGGATTATCCCTCTGAGGTATAGTGTATATATTGTATATATTGTACATATTTTTGGTGTTAGGCTGGTTGGTTGTTTAGTTGTTGTCTATGGGTTTTGACCTTTCTTTTTAGGGTCTTCTGACATCTGGGGCAAGAAAAGACTGAGGATATGACGTCGGTCATGCGCATTTGTACCCTGACGTTCTGATGTCAGTCAAATGCGCCTTGACCGACGTCAGCCTTATACTCTGATATACCGAGGGACAGCGGACTACCCAAGTGTTAGGACTGCAGCAATGTGGATCTTCGAACATCTACATTTATGGTAGGTACAAAACTGTACTTTTCAGTTACTCCCTGTTAAGGTCAGGAAGCCCTCGTCTCTAATACTCCACCTTTGGCTCTTCTCCTCTGATTCCCTCTGTTTGTTTTTTGAGCCCTTGGATCGGAATTGTCCTGGGCAATCTTTGGGTCTGAAGATCATTGTATCCTCTGATCAGAGGTTTGCTTTAAGCTCCTCTGCACTGTCCGACCTGGAGAGCTCTCAGACCCGATTCTACCCCGTCGACTGTGCGCTTCAGAGCGGTTTCTGCACCTTGGAGCTTCAGCAAGAGTTAGTTTTGTTCTGACTTCTGCCTCGGGGTGGCTTTCCTCTGAGCAGGGATCATAAAGCTCGCCTTTTGTACTTGGGTTCATATCCTTTTCCAGGAGGATCAGCCTTTAGGTCCCTGGAGAGATTCCTGTCAACTTCCATGACAGACTGGTCCTGTCCTCTCTGTTTCCATATCCCCTGGTCTGTGTCAAGAGTCTCTGCTTACTGTCCCACAGGGGCAGCTGGTGCCAAAACTGCAGGACACCCAACTGGGTATTTCTTCCTCTTCCAGTACCTCCCCATATTATCCCGCTGAAGCAGCCCCTTTGACATGTAAGAGGAAGCATTTAGATTGCCCTGAAGCTGTCACAGAAGACACCCGAGTTTTGAGGAGGACAAAGGATTCCCATGGTCAATTTCTACAGATGTTTCATTCAGTGGTTGGAAGCCCAGCAATCCTTAAGAGGAATCTGTGCTCCTTGAGGCTTTTGGTACCAGCCCATCTACGGCTTGAGTGATTTTATGCCTGCCAGTTGGTTCCTAGATTTGGTCTCGAGGTGGGCATGGAAGGAGTCTGTGACTCCATTGAGCCCCTACCAAAGAAGCCTGACAAAATCCTCTCCTTCAGAGGATAGGCAGTTCTGGTCCATTGCCCCCCATCCATTAATGCCATGGTGGTACTGGTGGCCACCTGCCCCCCCCTCCCGACAGGGAGTCCCGGGCCATGAACAAATTTGGGAAGCATGTCTATGTTTTGGGGACCTTCACCTTGAGGTCTCTAAACTACTTGGCACACTTCACCAGATTGCAAAGGGATCTGATAATGAAACTCTTGGATACCCTTGCAGCAACAGTGTCTGAGGAGGTGAAGGATTCAGTCACTTCACAGCTGGTGACCCTTCAGTGTCTAATTCGTCCATGGGGTTGATTTTTCGATTGTGGCAGAAGGAACCTCTAGGGCAGTGGGTTCAAGCAATAGCCATCGGGAGACATGCCTGGATGTACTTGTGTGACTTTGCGGAGCCTTTTAAGTTTACATTCTTCAATGCTCCTTTTGATGGCACCGCTTTTTGGCCCTAAAGTAAAATGGTAGTGTGTGTTGTCCACCAAAACTCAACTCATCTTAAGCAAACGCAGTTTTATTGACATGTATTCAGCGAAAATCACTTTTGCAATTTGCTGAATTTTCCAAGGCAAGAAGAGGATGGCCAACTATACAACTTTGCCCTTTTCCCACTGTAGTGCGATCTTGAGTTGGTATATATAGCTGGGGCACAAAGCCCCCCCACTTGTGTGGGTTTGATTAGTTTTGGGTTCCGTTGTGATGTGAAAAATTGTTTCCTTGCCCTTGGGAAAACTCAGCAAATCACGGAAGTGATTTTCGCTGAATGTGTCTATAAACCGAAAAAGGTGGTTCAAGAAATCGCAAGGATGTTTCTAAAGACACGTGTGCGGTCTCCCCCCAGAGGCATGGGGGAAACTCAAATGGTGGAAGTCACCCTTGCAGCAGAAGAGGCCTGCAAAATCAAAGATCCAGAGATTTTCTTTGAACTCTTTCAGTGCTCCTGGATGGAAGCCCAAATGCCCCCCTCTGGAAGCAATCTGGGGTCGTTTGTCCCTGCACCTTAGAGCCTGGCTAGAGATGACAGAAGATGCACTGGAGCAGAGGATTGTATCCAGAGGATGTATAGTTCCATTTTCTCTTCTCCATCCTCCAAGAAAATCCCCAGTGTACCACCCAATCAAAGGGATGAAGCAGCCATACAAATACAAAAGCTGTAAGACAGTCATCCCCAACAGGTCCCCCCAGACCAGAAAGTATCCAGAACTTCTCAAGGTTATTTTTAGTGACAAAGAAAATGGAGGACTGCAGACAAATTCTGGATCTCTGCAATCTAAACAGGTTTGTTCAAAAGGTTCTGGATGGTCATGGTTCAGTCAGTTTTCCATTTCTGGAAAAGGGTGACTGGGTGTGCTCAGTACATCTCAAGGATGCGTACTGTCATATAATAAAATCTGCAATCCAGGAGATTCTTAATCCTTCTGGCTTGGGAGCCAGTTTAGTTCAGATCACTGCCCTTTGGCCTTGCCACAGCCCCCAGGGTGTTCACCAAATGTCTGGCAGGGATAGCAGCTCACTTGAGACTGCAAGGATTCCGTGTATTTCCATAGTTAGACTGGCTTATTACCTCTTTGACTAGGCATCATCTCATTTTGGCAAAAAGATCTCCACACCTGCGCAAGATTATGAATAACCATAAATTCTGAAGTCAAATCTAGAATCCCCTCGTATTCTAGAATTCGTAGGAGCTCTACTAGACAAGGTCAATAGTAGCCTCTCTTCCCTTTCTCAGGGTTCAGACCTTAAGGTCAGAAGTCAAGTAATTACTTTGTAGTACCAGGATCTTGACCCACTTAGTATTACAAGTTCTGGGATCAATGGCAGCAGCAATAACCCTTGTTCCACTGGTCAGGTTTGATGTAAGAATTCTCCAGTGGATGTTTGCATCTCAGTGGCCGGTTCTTCATTTACTCGTGTCAGCCCCAATATGAATTACAAACTCTTGCAAGAAAAGTCTGGTATGGTTTATCCAATCAGACCAGGGGATTGCAGGGTCTTCCATTGTCCCCTCAAAGCTCAGGGCCATAGTGACCATGGGCACCTCCCAGCTAGGGTGGGGGGAGCATTACCTTGGAGACATTCGAAGGTATATGGTCCCTTCAAAGAGGCCATTTTGCATGTAAACGTTCCAGAGTTGAGAGCAGTGCTTTTAGTGTTGCAATCTTTTAAGGATGCTCTCCCGTTAGGAATGATTGCAGTTCAAATGGACAATGAGCGGTTTAGTAAATCAGCAAACAAGGGGCAACCAGATCATACCCTCTGTGTTGAGTGCTAAGGGTGTGGCAATGGGCAGCATATTCCAGCCACCTTTCGCTTAGCAATGCATATTCTATAGACGTCCATTGTGCTAGCATACCAGCTGAGCAGGTGCATACCAGCTGAGCAGGTGCATATTATTACCTCACGAGTGGTCCCTCAAATCAGAAAATGGTGGAACGTATCTTCCACAAATGGGACCAGCCTTGCTGAGACCTCTCTGCATCTCCCCTAAACAAGTGCAGCAGCTATTTTGTTCTGGTCCCCAACAGGGGGAGTCTCAAAGGGATGCTGTAATCAACAATTGACATCCCCTGGATTACTTTACACATTTTCCCCAATTTCTCTAATCCCAAAATTCCTTCATAAAGCTGCCAGGTTGAAGTTCAGTTTTTCTCATTGCCCCATTTTGGTGTAGATTTGGTTTCCCTTCCTGTGGCCTCACTTAGTTCACCAACCTTGGATTCTGGACTCTGTTCCAAC
The DNA here is from genome assembly GCF_019279795.1 of Protopterus annectens. NCBI lineage: Eukaryota > Metazoa > Chordata > Ceratodontiformes > Protopteridae > Protopterus > Protopterus annectens. The sequence continues at coordinate 416,782,156 of NC_056747.1, read as the reverse complement.
TGTCTTGTCTCATCACACAGCCATAACGCATCCAGATCTTACAAGCCTCAAGCTAACCGCTCGGTTTCTCCAATTCCTATAATAGCCAGGCATTCCATGCTGTCTTCCTCTGTGCATCACATCTTACTGTCTTCCTTCTTTTCCACTTACTAACGTACACTTGTCTTCTGGACAGAAAAAATTTGTGCATTGGTCTACGCAAAAGGACATAGTTCCTCTTTCGGCATCAGTTGATCATGTACTAAAGTTCTTGACACAGCTTTTCAGTCAGGGGGCTAGTACTTCAGCGGTTGGAGTTCAGTTAGCAATTTCTGATTTCCACAAAGGATTTGATGCCTGCACACATTAGCCTGTCATAAACTGTGTAAACCCTTTGAGCGGCACAGTTCATAAACCCTCCTTTTAAAAATCCCATGTCACAGTGGGACCTCAATCTGATACTGCAGTCCTTGATTCTGCCACCCTTTGAGCTTGCCAGTAATGGTGACCTAAAATATTTGTCTTGGAAGACCTTATTTTTAGTTGCCATCACATCTGCCAGACATTTTGGAAATTCTGGAATTGTCGGCAAAACCTGGAATCCATGCCTCATATTTTTCATAAGGACAGTATATTTATGAACTAATGTATCCTTTTTGCCCAAGGTAGTATCCCAAGTTGGCATCCAGTCATGTATTAATTTTCCAGTATTCTTCCAGAAATATTCCAACAAAGGAGAATATTTACTACATTTGCTAGATGTTTGTAGACTATTGCTTTTTACCTTCATAGGACAAAAGTTGTTAGAAAAACTGATCAACTGTTTGTTTTTCTTTAGCTGGATTGAAGTTGGGCGCACCTGTTTCTAAAGTCGCTTTGGCTAAATGGCTTACTAACTGTATCTCCTTTATTTATAACAAGACAGGAATGGCCTTGCTGTACAAGGTATGGGCTCACTCTATCAGAGCTGTAACTCCTTTTTCAGTCTTCAACTCAAGGACTTCCATGATTGATATTTGCTCAGCGGCAACTTAGGCTTCCCCTCACACTTTTATCTCATTTTGTAAGCTGGACCTGGTGGCTAGGAACAGAACACCTTTTGGCTCTGTATTCGGGAGTATCATTCCTTGAATCCACCCAAGGTTCTAAGTACTTGGGGACTCTGTTAAATCCATCGAGGATGGATGGAATGAAAATCTGTCCATTTTCATTCCTCCTGGACTCGCTTCCCACCAACCCCCAACCTTTTTAGGTTTTGCTTCTAGGAGTTCGAGGATATAACTGGATTGCATCTTTATGCCTTTACCAACTCCAGAAATGGCATTGCCCCTTCTGTCTAAAACTCTGTATCCTTTCTCTTCATCCAGTTTGGACAAATGTATTTATAAATTGTAAGAGTGTCTTTCTTAGTTCTTGCAAACAAGATATGAGGTAATGGGGATGATGCATTATGGGTAAGAGAAGCTAGAGAGTGTTTGATTGCCACAAGCTTTTACAAGCAGCCAAGACTGATCCAGCACCTCTGATCCAAATCCATCAGTTGAGGAGGAATGAAAATTAACACTGATGGTAATGTTATGGTGAGTACATTACTTTTTTTTTTTTCTACAAGTTTATATAGCCTTTTTTTCTAAGGTTCCTTTCCTGTGTCTGCCAGTGAAATGTCTTGTTCTCCTGTGGGATCTTTCTGGGAAACTTAAGAGCCCCTCTATCAACAAGATGGTCACTGCCAAACTCTGCTTTGCTTCTTAAAATTAACTTTTTATGATGACTGTCCTTTGTCAGATGAACATTTTTATTTTGAGCCTTCTGTGTCCATGCGCCATATCTTTTTTGATTTTATAAAGGCAGTGAGTGTCCATGGGAACATGTCCAGCCTTTTTATGCTGAAGTTGATAGACAATCTTAAATCCGACCATTAATCTACCAGCGCTTCTTGCCTAATTAACAAAGGAAATTATGTTTTGCTGTATAGCTAAGACTGATCTTTAGGTACACTGAACAAATGTGGTCGTTTTATGAGGATTTGCCCAAGAAACTTGCATAGGACATTTATCCTAAAAGTGATAGGGGAATTCCAACTTCTGATTAAAGAAGCGATAGTCTTATTGTATCAGTAGATCTGGATTGGTTATGTCTCAAACCTCGCCATTTTCCTCAATTCCCCCAAAAGCTGGACTTGGCAGATTTTTCATTTCATTGGTTTTGTATTGATGCGGTGGATACTTTGTTAGGTTGGATGACTCCTTTAAGCAAGTTTTAGAGATCTAGAGATTTGTTTTGCAAGAACCCTAAGGATAATGCCCAAGGATGAGGGGCTTTAATGGTTTGAGAGAATTTTCCTCACAGCTGGCATAAGTACCTAGTAGTCTTAGATCTGTATATGATCTACTCTGTCTTGTACCATACCTTGGAAGCCATAAAGGTCTTCTTTCTCTGCTACCCTGTAATAGCTTTTGTTTTTCCAGCAGGTGAGTGTAGAGCTGTCACTATCTCAGCCCAGGAGTTTTGTACCTTTAAGGCTTTCACCCCACTATGAGTGCATGTAACTTCTTGATGTAAAGTGCATTTGGCATCAGTGGGGGGCATGCCACTTGTATCTGTGGGTGCCACGATTGTTCAGTTGCACCTGCCTCCTTGAAGCCAGCATTCCTGCTGGATTTTTTTTTTTTTTTAGGTATTCTGCAGTGGCAGAGAGTACCTGGGCATGCACCCCTAATAGAGATCAAGGGTGGAATAACATTTGTTTTGGTATGTGAAGGTTTCCTTATGTCTGTCTGCTTGTGACTGAAGATTTCTAAGGTGGCTACTATTCCCAAGGAATGCAAGCATTGTATGTCCTCTTTCCGTGGCATAAGCTGGATGGGCCCTCCCAAGATGTTTTCTCAGTACACAATGCTTTTTCTTAATAAACCTGCAGCCACTAGTGTGGGGGTCCAAGTCTTGAAAGGTGACCCCCCCCCCACTGACTGCTGCAGATAAAGTAGCTTATGTGGACTAAATGGAGCTTCTGCTGTTATGTTGAACACTGAGGACATCTTAACCTCCAGCATTCTGTGTTGTCCTGTCGCATCTATCTTTACAGTTGGACTGATCTGGACTAGCAAATACTTTAGACCTTCTCCTGCACTTGTGCTCCTCTTCCCTGATGATCATCTGCACTACATTAAACCTTTAGATCTTATTTGTCAGTCTTTGCAAACAAGTGTTTATCACCAACACTCTGCTCATTTCTTGAAATTTTAATAAATACTTTTGATTTATGTAAGATGCAGTTTAGCTATTTCTTCATATATAATCTCCATTCACGTACAAAATGCCTTAAATGTGGATATGAAATCCCACCTTAAGATGTCACACTTGGTGCGTTTACTGTTTAGGCTGAGACCAGCTCTTGGTATTTTGGCCCATTCAATCAATTGACATTGCTTGACAGAAAAAAAAAAAAAGCTGAGAATAAATGGCCTTCTCCCACCAGGCTGTACTGGTGAATCTGATAGATCATCTTGAGACATTCATCCTCCTCCGCTGAGAAGCAGGGTGTAAAAAACTAAGGAAAAAGATAGAGGAAGAGATGTAAAGAAAATGTCTGAGAATTCTGGATTTGAATCTTCTGGACTGCTTGACTCAAAGCCAGATCATTTAGGTCTTTCCCTTTTGCTCTGACCTTGGATCTGGTCTATGTCCAACTTCTGCCTCCTTTAAACAACTCTGGTCCAGTTCCAGATTGCTTCCCAAATCTTCATCAGTCTCCAACCAAATCTTCCACGAGGGAGCTTTTGAAATATTTGACATGTCGCCTTTGTTCAGCTGCCTTCATTGGGACCATTTGCTTTTCCAGAGGTATCAAGGATATTGATTGGGACAAGGTGATGAGAGGTTTTAAGGCACAGATGGACACAGGAGTCATTCCCTCTCCTTTGGCTTAGAGGGTGTGTGGGGTGGCTGTAATTCCTAAAGATGGTAAAGGCCTATCAGATCAGCTTCATATAGGCACATTTCCATTATAAACCATGATTATAAAGTTTCTATAATGGCTAAGAGTGGCAAATGTGATGCCAAAATTGATAAATATGGATGTGTGGTTTTGTGGAGGGGAGGCAAACATTTAGAACATTGGTAATCCAGAAAGAAGCAGAATATAAGAAAAATGCCAGTGATGTGTCATGATGCAGAGAAAGCATTCGACACAGTAAGCTAGGATTTTATAAGTAAGGCAATGAAAGCATTTGCACTCCCTGATGCAATTAAAGGGTTGCTTAGGATGATATATATGAGGATTCTGATACTAAATTTGAAGTTGGTAGTTCCTCCTTTTGAGCAGATGAACCAGGCAGGGGTGTCCTTTTTCCCCTTTATTATTTTGTTGTTAAACACTGGCAAAGAAACTGAGGGATTCAGAAATTCTATAATATAATTGGTATGGTAGTCAGGAAAAGCTGGCTTTGTTTGTAGATATCACCTTATACCTGATGAAACCAGAAAATGGTATCAGTGCTGTGGAACATTGAGACAGTTAAGTCTTTTCGGGATACAAAATGAAGATAAAACAAAGGCAGTAGTGTAATTTATGTATCCACACACAAATTGGTTTATCAGTGCCCATATTTATTTGAGGACATGATAAAATGAAGTGCTTAGGAATATGGATTAACAATGATTGTTATGGCCGCTAAGAGTATGTGATAAGAGACCAAACAAAAGGTAATATAAAAACTGAGAAATTGGAAGCTCTGTTTTTAGGGATATGGATAGCAAGATGCAAGCATTCAAAATGTTTTGGTCCCTTTTACTTTTATGCATAGGTCAGACGTATTTTTATCAACTAGAAGAGAAGTTGTGGGTAACATTTAATAAGAAGTTGAATTTTTATTTTGGATGAGAAGATGGCAAGAGCCAAGTGGGATAAAGCTGATCCTTCCAATTAAACAAGGTGTTTTGGGATTACCTAATTTTTGAATGTGTATTTCAGAGCTACACAGTTAAGGCTGTTATACACAGCAGAAGCTATAGTTCTAAGTGGAAAGGGATGATGATGAAATGGGGAAGCTCAAGAAGTAAGCTGAGACTGGGATTTTGGATGCAGACCCTTGAGAATACCAATAACTACGTACAATATTTTATATGTAAAATAACAAAGTATTTTAAGAACCCTGCCAACACAGGAATGGAAAAAGGAGATTCTGCCGATAGGGATGAATGCAATTAGGGATGCAGACAGTAGGCAAGAGGGGCTGGAATTTATTGGAGAAAACTGACAAAAGAACCAAGGTATTGCAAGCAAATGAGAGGGAAAGGTAATAGAATGGGAAGATACCAAGAATTTATTTGGATCTCGGGCTAAATATTGCCTTTCCTACCAAGAAGTGATATAAGCAGAGAAAGGAATAGGGGAATCTTGAGCAAAAGACCAGCATATGTATACTTTTGGTAGAATCTTGAACAGAAGTTGCTGTTAAGGATAATTAGTAGACCATATACAATGTAGCATGATAACTATAAGAATCAATCCTGAGGAGGTTAGAAAGAATTGCCAAGACAGATTGCTTCTTTGGGAATTGTTTATCCAATCGGGGATATACAAGATATGCCACTGTTTGTTGAAGGATTGTCACTCCCAAAAATGCAACAAGGTCTAGAAGATTTAGTATCTTTGGAAGTGTTTATCCAAGTATTTTATACCCCCTGTAGACCTTTTTTAAGAGGGTGAAGGGGGCTGGCTTCTCTGTCTGTTCCTATGTCTGATCCAGTAGTTTTGAGGTTTCCTCCAGTAGTTCCCTGATGGCATTGACAGTCGTGTGGTTTTTGCTATTTCTTTGCTGTATACTACATTTTATTTCAGAGCTAAAGGTATTCTGGGGCAGAGAAGTCAGTGCTGTTTAGTCTGATTTGTGGCTCAGTTTTGAGGCTGTCCCTGTCTTAGTGATCCAGCGCTTGATGGCTCAGCTCTTGCCTATGCCTGGAAACCAGTCATTTTGCTGGCATGGGTGGGGTTCAACCTTTGGATCTTTCTGCCTTGCCTACTTGCCCAGATTAGAGGTAATCTTCTTGGTATATGTGACGTTGGGGACAATACCCCACTGGACTGCCAACAGTAATGTGATGTCCCCCAGGTCAGTAACCAAGGAGCTTCAATCCTTACCACTAACTCCAATGTGAGACTGTCACTTAAACAGTAGTAATTTCACAATTTCCCCCAAGAGCACAGCAGGAACATGCTCTATAACCTGGGACTGGAATGTTTACTTCTGTCCACCCCAAATTATAACTCCTTATTACACACTTCAGAGTAGTGTGTCCCAGTTTAAGACCTCTGATGCACTCATATTTAAATTAAATCTCCCATATCCAAACACTTCTGGGAAAGCCTGACACAGATTTCCAGCTGTGCCCCTTCCCCAGAATAATACAATAACCCGCTGCCACCAATTGTAGAGCCCACATGCCCTTTTAAAGGGGTATCCAATTATGAAAATTTAGATAATAAAACTCATGATAAATAACATAAAGCAGCCAGGCTTTCAGAGTGGTGTGGGAATTATCAAAGCAGGTATAAACACACTGTAGTCACTAAAGAAAGCACTGATTGACCATCCACAATATAAGTTAATATAAATATTTAATAATGAGCAAAATTATTAAAAATATGTAAAACAGTAATTTCCAATAAACAAATAACTGTCAACAGGAAAATGCCATCAGTACTGTTGGATAGAAATCTAACCTTTTTAGAAAGTCTGATTTAATTGTTTTTTTTTTTCTGTCTGACTAAACACTGTCCCTGATCTAAACTGAATTATTGCAGTAGAGCAAAGGCAGGCTTGCAGTTCTTGGTGAGTCCTTTTGGGTATCCACTGCACAGTAAATTGTGAACAACTGCCAGCTGTAACTGACTTCATCTGTCTTCAGCCGGCTCTTTTATAGACTACCTTAACTGTCGCAACTGTTCCAGTTCTAATTTTCATTTCATATTTTGAAAATCATCAGCTGTTTACTAAAGTGCCTTCCTGTCTTTCAGCATCTGACAGTAACTTGTAGCAACTGTCAACATTCTGATGACATAATCTGCAGGTCAGCTGATTTGCATTTAGAAGATTTCTTCAGCACTGTTCCTTTACATTTCTGAGCATATTTGTGAAGTCTTAAACATTCTATACAACCAGATTGTAAATCAAAAGGTAAAAACTTATTTACTGTGTCATAGCTAGTCATGCTGGTAGATGATATACAGATTAATCTGAAATTATGTACAAAACCTTCAGACAGTCATGCTAGCACAAATGACAGTGTCTGATTTCTTCACAGTACCTATGGCTCTGACTTTGGTGTGCAAAGCATTTGAGAAAATATTAGCTAGACAGTTTTCTGGGGAAGGCATGTCCTCTCTGTTCTCTGATGTCCAACTTTCAGGTGTATGAGTCTACTGTTTTCTCCTAATCTTTCCCAGGGTCAGACTGCTTCAAATGCCCGTCATCTCTTATTGAAGGTACCTAGGGAACTTCTGATTCACCCCCACTCCCACTCCAAGATCACTAAAAGCCAAGTGTATTGGGAGACACGTGGACTCCCCTCAGGGGTCTTTCACTGATGTAACCAACAAAATAAAAACTAATAAAGAATGTATGGAAGCAGTCCGATACACACAGATAATTTTAATACCATATAAAGGCAAATAAAATTAACGTATTTAGCGCTTTCATCTTTCTCAGGAGACTTCATCAGAATACAATTAATGCCATTTCCAGATAAATGTAATACCATATAAAAGGATTATTCTATTTTCTTTGTGTTAAAGTATTTTGATATGTTATTAAATGTTTTTTAAATGTTAATGAGAACATTTGCCAAATGGAATTTGATTGGCGACGCAATTAATGATTTAACTTGAAAGTTTGTATATAAAATGGTAGAAGAAATGGCATTAATTGTATTTTAATGAAGTCTCCTGAGAGAGATGAAAGCGCTAAATACGTTTGTTTTATTTGTCTTTATATGGTATTAAATTTATCTGGATGTGCATCGGACTGCTTCCATACATTTTTTTTTATTAGTCTTTCACTGATGAAACTGACCTTGAAGGTGAATGTCCTCTGGATCCATCCACCCAAAAGACACCTCTTCAGGATTTATTTGCATTCACCATAACATTCTGATTTTCTTATGCCCCCCCACCCCCCGCTAATGGCTCCAAATACAAAGCAATCTGATATAAATGGAGAATGAGTAGTCTTTTTTTAACAGAGTGTATAATATAAGTTGCCAGTTCAGAACATGCTATGAAATTGTAAAGGAAGGCAGTAGTAATGAGCTGTGCCCTAATGGATGATTTGGTATGGAGCTTCCCTTTTTTTGTGGGATCCTGACAGGATGAGAAGATATGGAATTTGGCTTAAATGGGGTGTTGGGCATGCAGCTAAAAGTGTGGGGAAAACTGATCAAAAGAGAAGCCACATAATACAATGGAAATGTTTGTTTATGGACACAGCAGTTAAGATGTTTTTGGCCCTGCTTGCTTTATGTAGGTTAGGCATCATTTGAGAGATCAAATATGAAAATAGAAATTAAGTAGTTTCTTAGGGATAACAAAAGGGAAGGTAATTGGGGGGGGAAACTTATACTGACAAAATAATGAGGATTGAGACTTCAGATTTGAGTCCTACTATAAGGCAACACAGCATTTGATTCAAGATATGGATTATGTTCCAAATGAAAGCATGTGGTAGGCATAGTGACAGATGAGTTAATAATATGACTGCACACAGGCATATAGGCAGGTTTAGGAGAGGAGTATAGAGAGCATTGTGTTCAACCTTGTATACATAAAAGAACTAACTAAGTATTCTCATATTAGAATAGAGTAGCACCAATAGGTTATATCATGCATAATAATTTAAGAGACAAGACAAAATGACATCAGCATTTAGAAAACCCTAAAACTGAGATTTTGGGAGATGAAAGGAGACAGATTAATAAAATGTTTTTTTTTGACTGATTAACTTGCATATACAGATGTAATGTTTAGAGTTAAGGGAACATATGTGGAGGTTGGTTTGTAATTTTGTTAAACCACTAGTAGTAAATTTTGCATTCTGAGGCCAAAACAAAAATGACAGACACGATACGAGGTGAGTAGTAGAGCTGTATAGGGCAATGTTCGATTTTTAAAGACTAAACAGAATAAAGGTAAAATTAGCATGGCGTGTGTGTTTAAAATATTACAGATTATTGGAGGAAAATGTATCTTGATTTTAAAAATCTTAGTCAAGAAAATTAAGAATTTGTGTAGAAATGTTTGCGCAAACTTTGGGGTGGGGGTAGACAGAGGTATACAGTGGAGATATGTTGGTTCAGAAAGGTTCTTGGAAGGATACATTTTGGCAATGTACAGAGTTGCTTCAGCACAAAAGTGACTTAAATATGTATAACTTTGTACTTTGAAGAGAATTTAACTTCCACGTAGGTATGTTTTGCTGAGTTGGTGTAGTACTAGAGCTAAAAGTGTTGCTATCTTTATTGTTGGTGGCTAAAAATGCTATAACTAGAGAATGGGGAAAACAGACTTCTGCCAATATGAGGTGATAATGATTACAGAGTAAAAAGGTGGAATAGTGGTTAGATCGCAGAAACAGAATCCCATAGTAAAACATGGGATGCAATAATGTTAAGTGAGCTCTAAGAGGACATGATTCATGCATCTTAGATGCTTATTTCTGTTTTTAATAAAGTAGATTCTAATCTAAGGTGTGAAGCCTCTGGTCCCATCTGTTAATATTTGTAATGTAGAGAAAATGTGGTCACTAATTATCTCTTAATCTCTGTTAAACTGTTTCTGCCTCCTGAGCATTAAATCAAAAAGGGATTAAGACTAGTTAGAATAGTTGACTACAGTACTGGATTTGCAAGCTTAATGAAGGCAAGATAAGTTGCCCCATCTCGCCTTCGTTCTTGCTGTTTGGGATCGGAGCCGATCCTCTGCTCTGACTCTACCTACTTCTATAGCCAGAGAGCTATTTACTGGCTCGAGGCTAACCCTTATCCAAAGAATGCCCAGCATCAGCTACTCTGATCTCGTTTGCCACTTCAGCTGCAAGGTTGCTTTGTTACTGGTTCAGACTTCAGTTTTTTTTCTTTTATAGTTTATTCTTAAAACATTTTATCAAGTTTTGGTCTAGATATAGTACACTACCCCCTTATCGTCTGTCTTGTGCGTTTAGCTTTGTTGGCAGTCGTGCCCTACTCGCAGGCCTTTGTTTCCCCTGAACTTGTTTAAAGTCCACCCCCCCCCCCCTTAGGACAGCCGTTTAAGTTAGAGGCTCTCCTTTCTTTCCTTAACTGTAAAAAAGTAAAGACTTGTTTCTTAGTTTAGTTGTGTAAGATGTCTAAGAGGCCAAAGTTTCTGGCTTCAAAAAGTGTGACTCATGCTGTCAGAAAATGTCTCTGACAGATGGGCACACTACCTGTGTTTAGGGGCTGTGCACCTGTGGGACTCTATCTGTCTTGCTTTTAGTCCAAGGGTCCTGCAGGAGCGCAAAAACAAATTTAATCCTTCGAGGATTATTGAAACCACAGGATTCCCCGGCTAAAGGTTCTCACCAAGTGAAATCCTCCAAGTCTGTCAAGTCGTCGGCTCCATCCTCTGGACCAACTCCTGGGCTTGAACAACTAAGTTTCAGTGCCGACTCACTCTCTGCTCCAATTGCTACCTCTGAGTCGTCTCGGTGCCACAAGTGAGCAAGGTCTCCTTCATTGGTGCCGATCCGCTCTATGCCACAGTCACCCTTATTAGGAAGTGAACGCAGTCATCGCTCTTCATCCCACTCCTCTCGATCCTCTAGGTTATCTGATCAGGACGTGGAGAGAGTAGTCAGCAGGTTGCTTAAATCACAGGCCCTTGTGAAATTACTTTCCAGCCCACCTCAGCAGGTTGCAGCTCCATCCGCCTCCCATCTCCATTCCTCCTCCGACTACACTTAGCGCGTCCATGGTCTCCGGCTCCGAACTGATAGTAGAACCACCCGCGCCCATCACCTTTTCTTCGGTTCCAACATAGACTCCAATCACCTTGATTGTTCCTTCCATTGAGGGATCTGGGCTCCGAAGCTCTCTCGTCGGCTCCGAGGGGGTAAGTGGCATCGGACCTTTGTCCGACCACTGCTCTCCCTCTCTGAGCTTTGGTGCAGGTGAGCTCTGCTCCCACATCAGCCTTGGAGCCATCGCCCTCGACGCAGGGAAGGACTCCAGTCTCTTTAGAGCCGGAGTTTTTTTTGCCTGGGGTCTGAGCACCTTTGAGGTCATGCATTGTGTGCTGTCCCCTGAAACAGTCCTACTATCAACCCCATCGGCTCCTTCTCTTGTGGTGCCTATGCCAACCTCTGTTCCTCCGGCCCAGAAGCGTAGGGAACCTATGCCCCAGGACACCCCATTGGGTGACCCCTCTTCTTCCAAGGCTTCCCATGATCACTCAGAAGAATCTCCCCGGAAGAAGTTCAAGAGGAAGCACCTAGACTCCCCTGAGTCTGTCGCCTCAGGTACAGACCTGGATGAATTGGAAGGGTCCCTCAGGTCCCCCTCAGAAGATGTTTTCTTTTCAGACATCCTTGTAATGCTTAGGCAGAGGGGTGGCTGGTCTTCCCTAGCCCCTACCGAGGACAAGTCTGTATACCTAGAGGCATTCGGATCCTGACCCTCCACCTCCTGGGGGTGTCCACCTTTCGATCCACTCATGTCTGTAGTGGCTCGAAAGGCTTGGTCAGCTCCTGATTCTGCGGAACCTACTCCGTGGAGACCAAATAAATTCATAACAGCCACCCAGGACGAACAATTTCTCCCTAAAGGTGTGCCGGTTGATGCCATGGTGGTAGCAGCAGCCACCAAGAGAGTTGGCAGAAACAACTTGGTCTGTCCATCCACCAAACAAAAAGTGTAAGACTATGGACAGTTATGGGAAGTGAGTGTTTTCCTCAGTGACCTTCTCCATGAGGTCCTTGAATTATCTCTCTCATTTTACATGACTTTAAAGGGATCTCCTAAAAGAGCTTGGAGATGTCCTACAGCTGATGGAGCATCAGCCAAAATAGCTTCCCAACTTGCGACTCCTAATTCAATAGTCAACTCCTCCCATGAGGCTGATTTCCTATGCAGCCGATGGAGCGAGCAGAGCCGCAAGTGCAGGAGTGGCTCTCGGGGAGATATGCTTGGCTGTGGCTGTGTCAATTTGTGGAACCCTTTAGAGCGTCCTTCACAAATACTCCCTTTGGCTCCTCGCTTTTTGGGCCTCAGGTGAGACACGCTTACCAGGTGTGAGCAGGAAGGGAAGACGCTCTCTGCCATGGGAGTCTGTTTTTCCACTCCTAACAGACCTTATCCCAAAGGTCAGAGGGGTGGAAAGATGTTTTTTCAAAAGTCCCAGGGACCCTTGCATGACGCACGTGATTTTTTTTCCTCCAGGGGCAGAGGGGGAAACAACAATGGCAGATGCCACCCTCGTGGCAGAGGGGGACTGCAAAATCAGTGTGCCAGAAACTTTCTCTGCCAAACCCTTCCAGCATCCCTAACAGGTTGTTTGCTCACCTCTGGAGGCAGTCAGGGGAAGACTTTTCCTGTACCTAAACGCCTGGCAAAATTTTATAACAAGAGAAAAATGGGTACTATCATATCCGGAGGTTACAAAATACCCTTCCATCAACCCCCTCCAGAGTCAGTCCATTCCAGATGTCCCACCCAGTCTAAGGGTTCAAGCAGTTATTCAGTTTTTCAAAACTGCTAGAAAAAGAGCCATTCAGGAAGTCCCCGCAGACCAATTAGGATCCAGAACTTATTGAAGATTCTTTTTAGTACCAAAAAAGACAGGGGACTGGAGACCAATACTGGATCTCAGCAGATTGAACAAATCTGTACAAAAAGAAACGTTCCAGATGGTAATACTGCAGTCCATGCTCCCTTTTCTGGGTCAGGACAATTGGATGCGCTGCACAGATCTTCAGGATGCATACTTCCACATCAAAATGGACAGAGGCTCCAGGATATTTCTTCGCTTCTGGGTAGGGACCAGTCATTACCAGTTCAGAACTCTGCCCTTTGGTCTCACCACAGCCCCCAGAGTGTTCACCAAATGTATGGCAGTAGTCACGGCTCACCGGAGATGTCAAGGATTCCAGGTGTTTCCCTCTAGATGACTGGCTCTTAACTGTTACAACCAGGCATCAACTCTTATAGGCACGGGATTGTACAATATCAACCTGCATCCAACTAGGCATTACAATAAATTTCAAATCTGTCTTGTTGCCCTGTCAGTCTGTTGCATATATAGGAGCAGAATTAAACGCAAAACAGATGTTTGCAAGGTTACCTCAGAGAAAACTCCTATTTGCCAACAAGTGTCATTTCTAATTCAGAGCAAAAAGATCCAAGTCAAACATGTCCTGCAAGTTCTAGGCTCCATGGCAGCTGCCATTCTTGTACCATTAGCGCATTACCACACAAGTCCTTCAGTGGCTTCTGTTCACGCAGTGGTCCTTCCAGGAACTACCCATGTCTCATGATCCTGATTATAGAAACATGCAAGACCCCTCTCTCTTGGTGGAAGGTCTCCCCACTGGTGACTCGGGGAAGACCTTTCATTCAACCCCCTCTGGTAGCCACAGTGACCACGGACACCTCCTTGATGGGGTGGGGGGCATTATCTAGGTAGGACAGTCCAAGGCATGTGGCAACCTCACGAGTGCCATCTGCATATCTGTGTCCTAGAGATGAGCGGTGCTCCTAGCGTTGCAAGCTCTTAAAGACTCCCTTCCTTCCGGGACTGTTGCGATCCAAACAGACATGTCAGTTATGTGGTACATCAACGAGCAGGGCGTGACCAGGTCCTACCCCCTGTGTCGAGAAGCCCTCGGGCTATGGTAATGGGCGATTTTCCTCCCAATGTTTTCTGACACTAATGCACATCCCTGGGAAATCCAACGTAATAGCGGACAGGCTCAGCAGGGCTATCCTCATGCCTCACAAGTGGTCTTTGAATCAGGAAGTTGCAGACATTTTCCTTTGCAAATGGTGCCAGCCTTGCTGCGATCTATTTGCCACCCCCCTCAACAACAAATGCAGCAGCTACTTCTCTCTGCTTCCTCCTCCAGATCAAACTCCCAGGGACGCTCTAGTCCACGATTGGCCTCTGGACTCCTTTATGCATTTCCCCTAATTCCAAGACTCGTACAGAAAGCAAAATCGTTGGGTTGCAAAATGATCCTTATTGCTCCCTATTGGCCTCGACAGATGTAGTTTCCATTCCTGCATCTTCACCTTCTAGACCAGCCTTGGGTTCTGGACCCAGTGCCAGATCTGTTGATTCATTAGTCAGGCGGGTTACACCAATCCCTTCAGACTCTCAAGCTTCACAGCTTGGTTTCTCCACTTCCTACCTTAGCTAGGCTTCCAAGTATTTCCCCAGCAGTTCGTGATATTATTGTTTCCTCCCATAAGTCCACTACGAGAAAGACATGCTAGCAAATGGAAAAGATTTTCTTATTGGGTAGAATATAGAAACTTAGACCCCTTTTCACCCCCAGTCCATCAAATTCTGGAATTTCTAGCAGAGCTTTTTCAGTCTGGTGCGGCTGCTGCTACCATCAGGGTACAGTTGGTTGCCATATCTAATGTTCATATTGGAATTCTTAATTCTAGCATGTCTCATAAGCTCTGCAAAGCCTTAATGAGAGGAACATCTGTTCTTAGACCCCCAGTGGGGGATCCACTTTCTCCTTGGGATCTCAATTTACTAGACTACTTTGATTCTGCCTCCCTTTGAACCAGCAGCTTCATGTCCCTTAAAATTGATTTCTTGGAAAACACTTTTTTTGGTTGCTATTACTTCATCTAGACGTGTTTCAGAACTCCAAGCACTGGGTTCATCCTCCGTATATGGTGTTTTGCAAAAATATAGTTTCTCTGAGAACCAACCCATCCCTCATACCAAAAGTCTGTTCAGAAAACAATTTAAATTGATCCATTGATCTCCCCATCTTTTCCAATCATAGCAACAAGGCAGACTACAGTCTTCACCAACTGGATGTGCACAATTAAGTTTTTACCTCCATAGGACCAAAGAGCTGAGAGAGACCAATTATTTCTCTCCTATGCTCACAATAAGCAAGGCCTTCCAGTTTCTAAGGTGACCTTATCTAAATGGTTGTCTGACACCATTGCTTTTATTTATCAGTTAAGACATAAGCATCTACCAGCAAAATCGAAAGGTCATTCTACTAGAGCATTAGCCACTTCTGTAGCCTTTCAGTCTAAATTGCCCATAGACTCAATTTGTGCAGCTGCCACTCGGGCAAACCCACATACCACATCCACTTTGTAATGAGAGATAAAGGTATCCCGGAGCAGGGCTTCCTTTGGTTCCACTGTATTGAAGAGTCTGTTCCAATGAGCCACCCGGGGTCTTTAGGTGCTAGGGACGCTGTCCCAAACAGCAAGAACGAAGGCGAGATGGGACAACTTAAAGAAGTTGTGTACCTACCACAATGTTCCATGTTAGTTGGCCATCTCCCCTTCCCCCTTCCTGGGGGATTGAGAGGAGTTCACTATGGTTTCACTGGCTGATTTCCTTTTTTCTTGGTTTACATGCCAGGTAATTTTATGACTGTTTAGTCCGATCTTTTATTTTGGTAAATCCAGTTTTAGGTTACTAGTGTGCGCCATCTGAAATGAGATCTGGGTAGCTGACGCTGGGCATTCTGGGATAAGGGTTGGCCTCGAGCCAGTAAATGTCTCTCGAGCTATAAAAGTAGGCAGAGTCTGAGTCGAGGATTGGCTCCGATCCCAAACAGCAAGAAGGAAGGAGAGATAAAGGACAACTAACGTGGAATGTTATGGTAGGTACATAACTTCTTTTTACTAACAGTGAATTTGAGCACGGTCTGACATGAGGCTAGTTTTAGTGTTGTGTAAATATCCAATTATAAAATGGTTGTATCTGACCTGGTGGAAGTCTCTGGAGTGAGGCAAAAGCGCTCACAATATTTTATTGGTTGTTTATATTTTAATAAAGTATTGAAGCTGTTCAGTTGTGGCGGTGCTGCGGTAGCGTTGTCGTGTCACAGTAAGACGCTGTCCGGTTCGATTCTCAATTAGAGCGTCTTCTGCGTGGAGATATGCGTGAATGGGTGTACCTTCGTTGAAGGTTGTGCGTCAGGCCTGGCAAGCCGGTACGTAAAAATCAACTGCCGATCATTAGCGGACCAGAGTTCCGCTGTGGCGACCCCTAACTGGGAAAAGCCGAAAGATGCAAACATTGAAGCTGTTCAGTTGTGACTGAAAAATCTGCCAACTCATTACATTCCCCCAAAAAATGTTCTTTAGTTACCTTTTCTTCCATTCCACTTCTAGCATTTATCTACCAGACAAAACATTCTTTGAAGACTACTTGAGGTATATGCATACCTATGCAGATGCTTCCAAGCAAAAATCCTATTTGGAGGCAGACCAATGCCCCCCCCGTCATCCTTTGTAAATTGCCTTTCTAATCAGTTTCCTAGCCTCCTCCTGATTCTTATAGATGTTATGCAGTACATATTACACTTTTAGTTGTATCTAGAACAGGGGCCGCTGTTAAGTGTACGAGAGCTGTTCTTTCCCCCCAAGTACTCTCCATCACTTGTCTTTTCCTATACTCTCAGTCCCTGGTGGGGAAGTTGGTCTCTAACTTGCAGGCCAAACTACTTCTTGACGTCATCCCACTCTTGTTACCTTTCCCTCACAAGTTATCTGCCCAAGCTGCCTTGTTTCCTTTGCCAATTTTCTCCATTAAATTCCAGATATTTTTTAATACCCCTACAAAATCTCCTTTCTGCATTCCAGTGTTGGCTTAGTTCCCAAGTCAACTTTATAATGATATTGTTAATCTGCATCCATAAACCTTTTCTAATTTCAAAGTCATACAGTGTTGCAGATATCCCATTCTCTTAGTGCAATAATGTCCTCCAGGGTGTGTTATGTAAACAATGCCCTTCCAGGGTTGTAGAGGCCCTCTGCTTGCTGTGTCTGGCCTCAGAATGACTCTGGGCTTGTTTTAGTTGCACAATAACACACACCCTGTCAAGCATCATTATTGCTTGCATTATCCTTCCTTAGGTCACTGTTGCAGTAAGACTGAGAGATTCTGCCAAGGATGAAAGTATATTTGGCCAATGTACTGCTGCAGCCAACTTTTTCAAATATTTACAGGAGAAATGCAAGGTTATGCAACATTTTAAGCAAATGTTTGTCTCCTGTAAAAATGTTAGAGAAACTGCCCTTCTAAAACTGATGTCTGTATTTGCAAAGATACAAAACCTCTTGAAAGGAAAAAAGTCCTCAGAAAAATTCCAAGTCAAATCTCAGCAGGGCTTTGAGGTCTAACCCTTCTTTACTGATAAGCCGCACTCCTTAGAACTATCAACCTCTGCACCCCCCACCCCAGCCTTTCTCTATTCCTCCCTCTTAGAAGCTATTCTTTCTTTTCATATTTTGGAATCCATGACATCAGACAAATTGGTTCTCCTCATCATTCAAAAAGTTTACAGGATGTCTGTGCTTCTTCTTCGAAGTTCATTCAAGCATTCCTCCGGTGCCTCTGATTCTTCTTCTTCTGGACCCGCTCTTTCAGTGAACAATTGAAGTGGTTCCTTCTCACATGCAGGGAGATTTTTTTTTCTCCAAACTATCTCTAGTTCCCAGAATAGAGAGTAGCTGGAGACCCATTTTGGATCTGTTTCCTCATCACATTTGTAAAGGTGCCAGATTTCAAAATGCTGACCCCTGCAACCCTGGTTTCCAATGATCCTTCCTCAGGCTTTACTTATGACATTGGATACTAAGGATGCACCCGTCTTCATTGTTTTTAACCCAGATTGCAGAAAGTATTGTAGGATTTTTGTGCCTCAGTGTTTCACTTTCAGTTTTCCACATTGCCCTTTGGTTTTGCCATAGGAGTGTTCACAAAGTGCCTTGCTCCCCTCTTTTGCAGGCTTGGGGATTCAAATATTCCTGTATCTGAGCATTGTCCTGATTCGGGCTCCTTCAAAGGATGCCCTGTAGGATTTGCACTCCAAAATTAGATCTTTCACTATCTGGGATTCACCTTTAACTTGGTCTGTTTTGAGACCATCACAGGACGTGGTTTTGCTTGGGTGCAGGCTGCTGTCGGTGACTACATCCTTCCTCCAGACATGGGTCAATTTGTGACCGATTCTTTCATTGCCTTCTAGGCTTGAGTTTGACCTCTTGCCGGAGATTTTTTGAGCACTGGGTGCATCCCTTCAATTCCTGTGCAGTCTTATGCCAGACTCCATGTGAGGAAGATTCAGTGGTATTTCAAGCAGATTCGCACTCTGTACTAGCACCCCTGAATTTCCCAGTTTCTCTCTTGCAAGGAATTTCTATGGTGGTTCAACCAGACTTTTTTTTCTCAGTCCAGGAGTGTCCTTTTTTTGTACCTTGCCCTTGCTAGGAGCTTTACACAGATGTCAGACGTGGCTAAGGGAGCATGTTCCAAGAACATAAAGGTCCAGGGTGTTTGGTTGTGCAGGTACTGCAGGGACCATGTGTATATTAAGGAAATTATGGCCCTTATTCTGGCCTTTTAGTCTTTGAACCACCCTTGGACTCCAAACCCTCAATAGTTAGGTATCGGGGAGATGTGGTATGTATAGAAGGATATGAAGTCCTGTAGTCTCCACAAACCTAGCCATGACTGCATGAAACATTGGTATCCTATACAGTCTTTTTCTACAGGCAGTTAACATGCCATTTAAGTGAAATATCTTTGCAGACTCATTGAGCTGATCTAGGGAAGACCGTCACGAATCGATATAAATTGGAAAAGGCATCTTGTATTGCCCAACGTCAGTGGAGAAGGCATCTTGTATTGCCTAACGTCAGTGGAGTGCTTCTCAAACAGATCACTGCATCCACTCAGAACATAGCCTATTACCTACCTATCAGCCCTAGGGCCCATACAAGCCTAGCCATAACGTTTCTCTGGCTATTGCTTCCCACAAATATTTGCTTTCCTGGACCCCTGTCTAGCAGGGCTACTGATGTGATCCCCAGGGTGAATTTCCCATCTCCCATCCAATCATCAAGGTTCCTCTTACAGAGGGCCATTGAGGCATTCTGCCTGACATCTATGGGCAGCCTGTTTCAGAGTATGGGGAGTGTCTGGGTCAGGAACCTATTCCCTCCAGCATGTTCGGTTCATCGTGATGACACTTATGGGTTTGACATGGCCTTGTATGTTAGACTGAGATCGCCTCTTGAGTAGGTTATATGCGACAGAGTATAGCTGTAGTTTTTTTTTGATGGTCAGCATAAGGCATCTGCTTTAGGCCTTTGATTCTTTTTGTGAGGTATTTCTGCAGCCTTACTAGTTGTTGCAGATGTGTGTGTACATACCAAGTGGGGCATTGTGCTCTGTAATGGGTTTAATGAGGGATGAGTACAGAGGGACAGTGACCTCCTCTTTTTTTTTTTTTTTTTCTGGATGAAAAGCTCTTGAGGTGTGCCACGTAAAACGATTTTCTAACTGTTGTGGCTATGTGGTTATCAAAGGTGAGACCACTGTCCACAGGACTCATCACACTTTGTGTTTACTGTATTGCCACCTATGTGGTAGTTCGCAGATACGTGATTTTTCCCAAAGAGGACAGCTGTAAGTTTTCTTTAGCATGAGCCCATGGCTCTGGCACCAGGCATCTGTTTCGATAAGGCCCTTTTCTAGTATATCCACATTTATTTGGGGATTCAGTAATGGTTCCCAGCTTGCAGTCATCTGCAAACTTTGTAAGCCAGAGTCCTTTAGTGTTGGCCTGTACTTCAGAGAAGTAGATGACAAGAGTGGTCCCAGGACAGAACCCTGTGGCACACCACTTGTCTGGAGCTGGATTTGGAGTCTGCTTCATTTACAGTGTGTATACAGTCAGTAAACCAGTTTGCAACCCATCGAGTGACGTAGGGATTAATGCCCAGCTTAGTAAGTTTATCTATGATTCCAGAGTGGGGGATAGTGTCGAACGCCTTGGCAGTGGTTCAAGTAGGTTGGGTGAACCACCTTTCCCTCGTCCACTGCTCTGGAGACTGATTCAAAGACGTCTATCAGGTTCAGGAGGCAAGATCAGCCCTTCATGAACCCAAACTGGGTGGGGTCCAGTGTTTGAAGGTTGCCAATGTCTTTATATAAAGTTCCATGGCCTTGCAGATCAGGCTTGTCAGACTGATGGGACAGTAGTTCCCAGGATCCAAAATGGATCCCCCTTGTGGAGTGGGATGACTGTAGCTGTGCGCCACTCTGTGGGCACGAAGCCAGACATGAAGCTATGATTAAAGACGAGACACAGGTGAGGTACCAGTTCATTTTTTAGTTTATGCAGTACACAGCCCGAGATGCCGTCTGGTCTCATGGATGGTGTATTCTTGGCTTTGGAGAGTTTTTTTACCTGAGTGGCCGTGATTACTGGAATTTGGCATTCTTTCTGTATTGAGATGGGCCCTATAGGGGATGAGAGGGGGGTGAAGTTGGCAATGAATCTATCTGCCAGGATATTGGCAATGTCCTTGGGATCAGTATATCTAGTGCCATTCTGCTGTAGCTCAGAGCGGATCTAAGTATTGTCATTTAGATTCTTGACATGGCTATAGAGTGCCTTGTGGTTGTCTTTGGAATCTTTGGCAATTTTATTTTCTTAACTAGCTTTGGAAGATTTTATGGGGGATCTCCGCTTTCTACTGAGACTGGTGAGGGAGTATTTTGAATCCTGGGTTCTTCCTCTGTTCTGCAACAGTTTCTTCTGTTGTACAGCTTGTTTATGGCAGGGGACCATTTTTTTTTTGAGGACAGCATCTTGATTCTGTTTGGGATAGATCGGTCCATGCATTTCTGCATGGGTGTCATGAAGTTTGTTACTTCTGATTTGAGAAGCATGAATTTGGCATTGGAGAAGTTTTTACGGAGGTTTCCTTAAAAGGGAAGTTGGGGTGGGATGTGGATGTCAAGGGTGATTAGCTTATGGTCTGATCTGACCAACGAGGGTGTGACCATTTGTGTGGGAGCATCAATATCCCATGTTGGAAATGACCAGGTCTAGAATATTGGTACCCCCGGTGGGACTATGAATTAGTTGCTCTAGGACGTTGGAATTTATGAATTCCAAGAACCGTTGAGCAAAGGTGTTGGTACAGGAGTAGTTTTCCCAGTTAATGGCAGGGTAGTTGAAATCACCCAGTATTAGGGTGTTTGGTTGTATCTAAATATTTTTCAGTATGTTTAGAAAGGTGTAGTGTGAATCTTGGGGCATGGTGGGAGATCTGTAACAAGTTACAATTTGTATTGCAGTCTTACCTAGTGTTAGTTGCACCTGGAGAATTTCAGATGCATTGTGTTGGGCAGCCAGCCTTTAGGTGTGAATATCCTTGGTGAATTTTGACACTCCATCTTTAGTGTTTGGTCCTGGTTTGGTGGCCGAAGAAGTGTGGTATGCGTTATAGCCTGGTATTGCAGGGGTGGTCTCTGGAGCTTTGAACCAGGACTCTCTTACTGCACAGATGTCGATTTTTTTTTTCTCCATTTTCAGGAGAGCCTCGAGAGTGCATCTTGAGGTTTAGACTTCTAGCACTGAGTAGCATTACCTTCAGATTTTGCTTGCTTGTACCAGTTATGGTAGTTTTTGTCCTTTGAACCTTGCCTAAAAAAGGCACTATAGGGGTGGTAAGAGCCTTGGCCAGTAAACTGTATCCCAGGGGTGACTGGTGCAAACCATCTCTTGCAAAGCATCGTGGTTTGTCAATCATGTCGACCCAGGCAGACTGATACTGGATCCCCTTTGACACCAGAAACTTAGCCAATTATTGAAGTCTATCATTTTGTCCTTATACTGTGCTATCATTCCAGGTGATGGCGGGATGCTACTCGGGGCTAGGGCATACCTGACTGGGCTGCATGATCCGAGAGCTCTTCCATGTTTCTTTTTTCATGTAGTCCAGGGAGGTAGGTTTCAAGTCATTCACTTCAACATGGACAATGACAGTCATATTTGTACCTGTTGTGGAGTGACTTTAGTGCATGCGTTATGTTGCAGATCCTGGCACCTGACCGGCAACTAACTGTAATTTTCTCCTTGTTTAGCCTAGTGAGTGGGGCATCAGTGTGCTTGACTATAGAGTCAGCTATGACTAAGTGTTGGGTACATTGTCTTGCCTTAGGGGCTGTTGGGTGGTACACTGGTGGTGTGGGTTATTTGACGCTTTGGTTGTGTTTGGGGGTGGTGTTTGCATTTCAGCTGCGGATGTCCTTGTTGCTTGGGCAGGTTAATGTTAAGAGCCTCTGCATATGTGAGTTTTGTTGCTGTGTGGGTTTGATTTTCCAGAGTATGGAAAACAGACTACCTTTCATTTTATGTCGTCGCAGATGAGTCTTGAAGACATAGAAGCCATTTTGCTGCTGACCAGTGAGCTAAGTACTAAACCAAAATCCTGAAAAAATTGTAACTGTAGTTTCCAAAGTATTGCACTACATGCCTGAGAGTTTTGAATTTCTTTAGCTTTATCAGTAATCTTCATATTGGCCAGGACTCGCTCTCTCTCCTGACTGTCTGCTCTTAAGTTTGCCGAATGTTCCTGAGAACCATTTTGTTTGACGACCTGTGTGAGAGACTGTTCAGTGCTCTTTGTAGTATCTCCTTGGGGAAAAGTTGACCCAGCTCCCATTTCAACTAACTGCTTTGGTAGAACCTAAAACGTTTGTGGTAAACCCATGTTACTTTTAGCTAGCCTATATGCCATAAGCATTTTTGAGTTGCGGGGCCTATCTGTGAAACCTCCTTACTGAACTTCACATGTGGTTTCTCTTCTGACTGCTGCTTGCTTTTTGCGTAAGGTGGCAAGTGAATCAAGTTTTTGTTTTGTAGTTTTATACCTTACTGTTTTATGAAAATATGGGCAATGTTCTTAGTATTTGCCAAAAGAAGATGGAAACATTTTCGGTCTTGTTTGATTTCTTTTTTTCCCCTGTGCTGTAGAAAATAAGGGAAATCTATTTTGCCAGGCCAGTTCTCAATGCAAGTAATTTATATTCTGCAGTACCTTTTTAGATGACATTTGTGCTGCAGCAGCATGTAAAAACGTGGTAAGAATTACAAGCTGAACATTTCTATTTCCAGGTTTTCTGTTAGGGCCACAGTAATCAAGGAACTGTTCCTATAAGGTGGGCAACTTGGGAGGATTAGCTGGAGGTTGTCCAACTTGTAGGTCACCCATTTCCTTGTTCTTTGTCATTCAGATAAACAAAATTCTACATTCCCACCATGAAAACCTTCTCTGTATAACATACATGAAAGGAAAGAGAAAAAAATACATTCTGTGCCTGTTAGCCTGGTATTTTCACAGTTGCTTTTCTTTTAGCCTGGCATTACCTCAAAGAACTTCAACCAAGTCTTCTGGAAGCATCTTGGAAGAAACTAAGCATGAGACAAGGATGTAGTCTTTGTGTAGTATCCCATGCTTTCTCTAGGTAACCCTTCTGCATTACACCTGGCAGCACAGCATTGATGTTGGATAGTCATATTCCAGGACTGAAAGGATAAACATGGTCTTAGGAAGCTTTCCCTTCTGTCTACTTAGTCTCTTTGTGTAGTTAACTTAATAGTAGATCTGTAAGAATAGGGTCCATCTGTAGTAACCCACTTTCCCCTACAGTCATTTGTTCTGTGATTCTTTAGGTATTTAGATTGCATGACATTATTTGGCCTTCAGAGGTTTTGCTAGGTCCATGTCTGGAGAGAGGCAATTAGGAGAAATCGTTGTGGGATACGGGTGAAGAGTTGGCAGCCTCTGAAAGTTTAATTTGTTGGTAATCAGGCTCGATATCAAGAGCATTAGTCCGAATGATTTGCTTCAGGCAGCCATGGTGGTATAGCGGTTAGCGTTCCACTTCACAGCACGGGGTTCTCTGGTTGATTCTTGGCTGGGGTAACTTCTGCATGTCCTCCCTATGGTTGCGTAGGTTTCCTCCGGGTGCTCCGGTACTCTGTTAATGGGCAATTGTCGTAGGATGTTGTCGTGTTGCTAAATTGTCCTTTTGAGCATTTCTGCTGCTGCGAGTAGTCAGAAATGTGATGTGCCCAGGCTTTTCTTGTATACTTTGTAATGTGTTGATAGCATCTAGAGTACCTTTTTAATTTTATTTACTTCAGCATTGCTGCCATTTCACAGCTGTGATAGTAATTTTCTGCATGCATTTTACCCTGTCAGTCCCATTTCTGATCACTTTGGGAGCACTGTTGCATGCAACACAAGTGAATAACAAAATAACAGTTCAGTAATTGCCATTTTATTCTCTAATGCACACAGTCAATCTTTCACAGGTTCCATTGTCAACTCTAACCATCTTTCCATATCACCTGCCTTAAAGTTGCACCCACTTCTGTTGGAATAACTCTAAGCTATTTTAATGTTTTCTTTCATTATAAGCAGGTGGGTGGTGTGTGCGCAGGAGCATGATGATTAAAGGCCTTTTCTGTGAAGATATTTGTTTTAAGGGACTTCCTGTTGGCCATCTCTTAAAAGATCTGGGTACTTTTGACTTGTTTTGGGGGCTTGTAGTATAAAGTTGAAAGTGCTTAAAATGTTGATTTTACTGTGCGTGTCTTGTAAATGTGCAGAAACCCAGTTTGTCTGGCTGCAGATTAAAAAGTCATTTGTCTTTGGCAATAAAGCCACTGAACTGCATTTGAATTCGGAATCTTTTAGACTGAAATGCGTTTGCATGAGCTGCTTTGTTTTTAGTAGTGTGACACCATTCAAAATGAATCTCTTTGCTTTTTACTGATTTGTGAAGGGGAACAATTATGTTTTTAATTATTATTTTTATTATTTTTTTAGGAGCCTCAACCTATACAGCCAATGTATCAACAGCAGCAGCAGTACCAGCGCAGTCCTTGTGAATATGAGCTGAAACAATTCTTAGAATGCGCACAGAATCAGGGCGATCTCAAACTTTGTGAGGGATTTAGTGAAGTGTTAAAACAATGCAAGTTTGCAAATGGTGAGCAACCCATGTGATTTGTATATCTGTAACTTGTCATGTTACAATTTAAAATATAATTATGTAGTGAAACTATTCTTCACTGTAGTCATGTACACCCAAAACGTGCTGATAACAGCTTTCCATTAAAACACGTTTGATCTCCAAACTTTTCTGCCTTACGTGCTAAGATTGATTCAGTTTGAAGTTAAACATTCCGTACTTGGTAGCCTTCAGCCATCATCCTAGTCCTGTAGTTGTCCTCACCACAGTAAATACGAATAAAATGCAGCTCTCTTGGACTTTTATTTTTGAAAACCCAGCAGTTATGTGGCAGTCATTGTGCCACCTCATGTTTGTCTGTATACACTTCTTATTTAGATCAGTGTAGAAACACATGAAAGAAGCTAAAAATGTTTTTTTAGCAGAAACTTGTTTCAGGTCCTAAATATATCAGGAAACGGGTACTGCATTTAAATACCTACATTAAACAAATACAGCTAAAAGTCTGCAGCAATTTATTTTGTGTGCGTTTGTAATTGTTCATAACAAGCTTTTACTGCCTAGTGACCACAAGGAGCTTGACTGTATTTTGTTCATGTTGGACTTGCACATGCCTAAGTAATTGTTTAGCCCTTATTAAAGATGTATTGTAATTATTTTTTTTTAGATCATTTAAGAATTTTTCAGGAATAACAAACTTGAAATGTAGTTATCATCCACACACACCTGGTATTGAGCAGAGAAGATGTGTATAACAGTGTGACCACAAGTAATGACCAAAAAAAAAAAAATGAAGGAAGGCTTTGACTCTTCCAGCCCACTCCAAAAATACTTGTTCCCACCAGGATCAAATCATAGACAGTAGCTTACATTTGGATAATGAAGAAGCAGTCTTATTGTGCATTTTATGGCATTTCAGGGAACTACCATGTTTAGGAGTGACTGAAGACTCCCCAACACTTCTTGGCACATGTCTGCTTACAGTAAGTTGATAGCTGTATAGTTCATTCTCTGTTCGGATATCTGATCTTTGAGGCTTGGAATGTTGGGCTTCCACCTGTGACCAAATAGTGCTAGATAAGGAAAATAATGATCTAAATTGTCTTTACCGCTTAGATGGCTTACCTTCAAAATAAAATTCCTGACATTTGTAGCGCAACTAAACCAGAAGTCTGTGTAATGTGTACTATGCTTTAGATCAGGATGGCTTGTGGGTGTGACCACAAATCAGGCTCTGTACAGTGTTTTCTATAGCAACTCTTGGCATCAAATTTAAAAACTAGAGAGAGAGCCACCAGGCTTTGTTCCACAATTTCATATGACTAGGTTTAAGCTTTGCAAAGAGAGCTGAAACTGAAAGCTTTGGACCAAATATGTACTACATAGGCACCAAGTAGCTGACCCAGACACTTTCATGTAACTATTGTTGAAATCCTTGTGTCTTGGAAATGATAACAAAAATGTTAACATAATTTCACAGCCCTAAAATGCAGTTCATAGCAC
This sequence comes from Protopterus annectens, assembly GCF_019279795.1. Taxonomy (NCBI): domain Eukaryota; kingdom Metazoa; phylum Chordata; order Ceratodontiformes; family Protopteridae; genus Protopterus; species Protopterus annectens. Next base: position 416,755,620 of record NC_056747.1, on the reverse strand, counting down.
TGTTGCATCCAATTAGATTGGTGAGTAGTGGGACAGTGACGTATATTTTTTGCAACACGGCAGAACTAATTTGCATTAATGCTCACCCCACAGAGGTGCTAAGGTGGTCTCTTGAAAGGTCACAAGTAGCAAAGTGCCATTGTCTGATGTCTCAAAGTCTTGCTTACTCTGGTGTGAAGGCTACAAAGAAAGGTTTACCTTCAGGGAAAGAAGCAGATTGAGGGCTACTGATGTTTGTCTCAGTGATGTGCAGTATTGGACACTTTTCATCTCTGATTTAAAGTTAGTGATGATTGGAAGTTCTGTCGTATTTCTGATGAATGGCTTACCCCAAATATTAGAGAAGTAAACGTGAAAAACATGTAAATTGTCCAACTTCAGTTTTCAGCCAGAGGATCTGGATTATTCTGTCAGTGTAGTAGGCAAGGATTGTACAGGCTAGCCAAGGTGGAGTGCATCAGTGTCACAAAGTCTGGCACATCTGAAGTGTTGGCTTAAATGCCTTAAAAGCTTTTTGAGGCTTGCAGTGCCCTGCAAACTTGGCAGTCCCTGTTAAAATGGATGTAAATAAAAATTGATTTGGGATTTCCTGTCAGAAGTTTGACCCATTTGAGTCTTGATGCCTACTGAGAAAAAGGGAAAAAATCCAAATCACTGTTGAACATTTTAAGCAGACATGCAGGTGTTTGTGCTCTGTTACAGGTCCTGCAACTTATGTATATTAACTCAAATCACTTCTACTTAAGAATATAGGAGTAATCCATTGTACTGGCAGCCTGAGACATTTGTCCACATGTACTTGCAGAAGCTTTACTCCAGGGATTACTTTTATTTATTTTTTTTTTTATGTCCTTAAAATTTCACTTGGCACCCATGATTCAGCCCTCCTGGCAGCATAACAGAATGTACATATCGGATGTCCCTTTCATTCTTCCTCACTGATGGGTTAAGGATCCGATCCTGTGATCGGACTCTGCTGCATTGTCCAGCTTTCAGCTCTTAGTCTTGAGCTCCTCCCTCTTTGCATAGTTCACTATGCTCCCTCTAGCTCCCGAGATCTTGTTTGTCACTGAAATGGTAAGACTAAAGATTCCTGGTTCTCGAGCTCTAAGGAAATTTTTTTATCTTCATCTTGTCATCTTTTAGTTGAGGTATATCCCTTTGTCTGTTTTTCTTTTTAGGTTCCTTCCTCCCTTGGCAATTTTTTTTACCAGTTCCTTATTGGCTGGTGGTGGTCAGAATAAGTTGTGGTACTGAACTTGACCATTGTCCAGTTGTCGCCCTTGGTGGTGGTGTTTTTTTTTTTTTTTTTCTGTTTTTTTTCATAGCTTGGATCTGTTGCTGGTGCTGCTCGACTGTTTAGATTCTTCTCTCTCTCAGTTCAGGCATACCTCACAGCTGTGTACCCATGTGTTTCTCTGTAGTGGTTTCTACTTTCCTGTCTGGTATTCCTGTCTGCTGACTGGATTTTCACAGAAGGTCCATATGTTTTTCCAGGTCCATATGTTTGTCCTTTTCTCAATGCTGGATTGTCTAGCCTAGTGGAGGGCACATCTTTCTCTAATTCTGAAGGGCATGGGTTCTTTTCTCACAGTGTAAGATGGTTTTACAGCATGATGCAGCTTTGACCATGTGTCTTTATGGGAAAGGTAAACATGGTTCTGTGCAATAAGAATTTAGTGCTTTTAAAGAACCTGCGGCATTCTGCTGAGTTTTTGGTTTCAAGTCCATCAGGGCATGTATTTTAACTTGTTTATTTTCACAGTTAATCAGAGTGGAGATGGTCAATTCTCCCTACTGCTTGCTTGTGTTTCTGGTGGTATTGTTCTTCGGTGGGTCTTCATCTTTTTCATAGGTTTTACGCCTTTAGATAATCTCTCCAGGTCATTTGGGTTTCTTACAGGAATGAACTCCATTCCTAAATCAGTATGATCACAACTCTTGAAATTAGTATTGTTTTAATCCTTCATGTTCGCAAGTGCTGCGAAGAGAACTTCTGGCCAAGTGTACTGCAATGTGTCCCTGAGCTACTTGTACGGAGTGCTTTGTATTATTATTGGTACGACTGTAAATTCCTTTTACTCAACACTTGCTCTTACTACTACTGGAACTGTCCTGATATGGGGGATTGAGGGTGAGCTGTGTTGGACTGTTTCTGCCAGCTGATCTGTTCCTGGTACTTCTTATTTATTTTATTTTTCATCTGGCAGCCTCTGGTAAGGGTGAATCATTGCTTTTGGTGGGTTAAAAAGCAGTTAACGGTCAGTATGGTAGCTAATGAGGCAGGTTTATTGCTAACTGAAAACTAATCCTACTTGTCAGTTTCGACTGTCCTGAATCATGGTCTGGACGTTGGATCATTTGCTGCTGTCGAGCAGAGGAGTTTTAAGGCACCTTTCCTCATGCCCTTTACAGCTTTTTACATGTTTTCTTTGGGGACGCAAGATTAACCTTGTTAAACCCATGGTTCCATTGCTTATCAACCATTATCTTGGATCCAGTCACTCTGTCCCAAGGCAGCCAGTTTCTTCTGACCCCCACCCCCCTGCACGGACACAGTGAATATGGACACTTCCCAATGTAAGTGGGGGAGGGGGTGCATTTCAAGTAAGATAGTCCAAAGTGCAATGTCTCCCTTGGGGACCAGGTTGCATGCAAACATCCTTGTAGGACATCTTTCATTTGTTGTGTTGCAAACGCTTCATGATTTCTCCCTCTGCGGACTATGGCATTACTCACTGGCAACATGTCATTAGTTTAGTATACTAACTGACAGGAAGGAATCCGTTCATATGCCTTGTGCAGAGAGACCATAGGGCTTTGGGAATGGGCAAGTTTTTTTCAGACCATTTTGTATTTGCAACACACACGCATATTGGAAAATCCACATTGACATACAGACTCAGAAGGCCCAGACTGATTCCCCATGGGTGGTCTTATCAGTTAGCTGCCAACCTGAAGTTTAGTTGGGGCCATCCTCGCTATGACCTCCTTGCTTTCACCCTAACCTACAAATACAGCAGATATTTTGCTCTAGATCCCCCCCCCCCCGTCTCAAAATTTCTACAGAAGCCAGCAGATTGAACAGCTCTGTCTTCCTCATTCTCCCTTTTGGCCTCAGCAAGTGTGGTTCACCTCTCACAGTTTCATCTGAAATGTTCTCCATGCTTTCTTGAAGTCATTCGGGATCTCTTATCTCACCCTTTTGATAAAGTGTTGCTCTCCTTTTTTTTTTTTTTTTTTTTTGCCTCTCCCCTTAGAAACAAGTGCAGCAAGTATTTCACTCTGATTCCTCCAAGGGATCCTCTGGTTCACGTTTGGCTTCTGGGTCTCTTAAGTACTTCACTCATGCTTGCTCTGATGCCAATATTGTTACAAAAACCAAGCAGGCTGAAGAGCTCCGTCAGCTTCGTTCACCTTCTGACCTCGACAAGTGATTTCCCCTTCCTCTGGTCTCATTTCAAATTTTCTCCATAGATACTGGAACCCATTCAGGACCTTCTGTAACACCTGTCAGAATTCCATGCCCTCAGTCCAACTGCATAGTTTACCCACTTGCAGTACTCTGCCATCAAGCTGCAGCTAACTGCCATAACTAGTCTTTCATACTGGAAATTAATCCTTCTCCTTGCTAAATTCCAGGTTATGTATAGCATTTATGAAAGGAATCTTTATACTTTGGGACCCCTTCCCCAAATAAAATACTCTTCTCCCTCTTGGGATCTCGTGTGCTACTCCAGGGACTGACTGAACCATTTGAATCCGTATATACTTGTGATATGAAGGTTCTTTCTTGGAAAACAATCCTTTTTGTTAGCTATTACTTGAGAAGATTTTTCTGAACTCCTGACCTTATTAACCTGCTAAGCCTCCTTGCATAGTTTTTCTCCAGTCTTCTTTCTCAACTTTACTAAAAAGAGTGACTATATGGAT
>NC_056747.1:416736687-416746687 GCF_019279795.1 Protopterus annectens | reverse complement strand
CTTTCTAAGAATAAATATTCCATATCGTCAGCCTCTTTTTGTAAAGTAACATGATCTCTACATAATTTAGTTAGTCTGACAAACTTGACTTTTTATGATACCTGAGAATATATGTCTGGAACTTAGACTGTTAAAACACATTCAATGATCTTAGACTTTTTGCATGCAAAGTAGCGCTAAAAGTATATTTTAAGAACAATGATGATAAAAGCATTAATGTGTCTTGTCCTCAGTTTTTGAAATGTAAAAGTACTTTTTCACCTTTATTACCTTCAGCTGTTGATTGTTTTGTCAAACTTTGTGAAAAGATTTCTATCTACATTATTCCAAGGGTAATAGAAATAAGGGTAATAGAAATAAGTTTTATAACCTGAATAGAACAGAATTTGTCTCTCTGCAAAGTCTTCGGACGAAAGATAATATTGTTATATCAGCCGACAAGGGTGGGGGAGTTGTTCTGTTGGACTCTAGTGAATATATACATAACATGGAATTATTATTAGAAGATGCCAGTACATATAAGACACTTGAGGCTGAAAATGTGATTGTTATAATTAGAAATATTAAAGACAATCTATATGATATGTTAATATGTAGACAAATAAGTAGTGAGATACGAGTTTCTGCTTGTTGAGAACCCTCTCATTCCATGTTTGAAGGGCCTACCGAAAATCCACAAAGAAAAGCATCCTATTCCTATGCGTCCTATCATCTCTGGTAGAGACTGGGCCAAATATAACATTTCTGTTTTTCTAGAGAAATTAAGACCATTAGTGGATAATATACCCACGATACTGAAAGATACTTACCAGTTATTGAAGGACATTGAACAATTACAAAATGATTCCACTCAGATAAGGAATACACTTTTAGTGACACTTGATGTTCAAAATTTATTCACTTGTATACTGAATGAATATGGTGTACAAGCCATAAGAGAATTAATTGCGAGTGAAAGTACAAATTCTAACACGTCACCTTTTAGAATTGGTTCTGCACAATAACATTTTTGTATTTAACAAAAAATATCTACAGCTATGGAGTGTCGCTTTGGGCACCCCATGTGCTAATACATACGCTATTTTAGTTTTGTATTTTTGGGAAAAGCATCATTTGTTTAACAGTAAATGGTCTGATAAAATTCGATTGTATAGGAGATTTGTGGATGACGTGGTCATTGTGTGGCAAGGTACTCAATTTGAGTTTCAGGCTTTTTTACAACACTTAGAGTCCACTACAGAATTTTTGAGGTTTACAGCTGAATATTCAGGAGACAACATAAATTTTTTATATGTAAACTTGAAATATAACAATGGTTGTGAAATATCTAAATTATACAGGAAACCATGCTGGAAAAACACGTTACTGTGTTATAACAGCATGCATCCCAGACATATATTCTCAGGTATCATAAAAAGTCAGTTTGTCAGACTAAATTATGTAGAGGTCATGTTACTTTACAAAAAGAGGCTGACGATATGGAATATTTATTCTTAGAAAGGGGATACACCCCCAGTTTAGTTAGAGATATTAAGAATAACACCATAGGCTTAATGACGGCTCATATGGAACCCAATGAGAGATATTTGGGTAATACTCAACAGCAACAACATTTTCCACATTTCAGACAACAAGGAGTTTATGGCAATACTAGGTTGAGATATGTGATGAAGTTTACTAATGATGCCATAGAACTTAAGAAGATTGTTAGCAAACCTTGGAATGTACTAACTATGGTAGACTCAATTTTGAACATAGTTGGTAAAAAACCTTCTTTTATGTTCAAAAGTTGTGACAACCTTAAGGCAATATTTAATTTTGACTCCAATAAGATTAGATGCGATTCCTTTGAAAATACATGTTTAAAAGGTAGTTTTCCCTGCAAGAAATGCAATATGTGTCAATACATCACTGAAATACAAGCTTATAAACATCCTTCTGTTTTTTTTAAATTTGAACCAAAATTTTTTGCCAATTGTGACACAATGAATTTGATACATATATGGCAACATGTACACAATGTGATGCGTTTTATATAGGGCTAACAAAAAGAAAATTTAAGGAAAGGATATATAATCATATTTATATTAGAAAAAAGAATGAGTTGAATGCCTTAGCGAGACACATTAATATACATTCTGACCATAGCTTTAAATTTAGAGTCCTACAGGTTGCTACACAGAGTTTAAGAATGGGAGATAATATGAACTATCTAGCCCAATTAGAATGGATATTTAGAACAGGGGCACATTTACCCCCGGGCTTGAACCACTATGTTTCATTGAAACCTTTATTAGAAAATAATACTTGTAGATGGTATATGAATTGAACTGTTGAATGAAAAATGATTGATCAGCATTATTCCAAAAATTTTGCACAATTATATGCCTTCTTTATTTAAGCTGAATTATATACTTAGATATTTATGAGAATTTATTTGATTATATAGTTTGGGTTTACATAATGTAATATTTTATAGTTTGCATTAGATATTAGAACTGCATATTTTAATAATATAAGTACTTTATTTCATTTATAGTAGCTTTGTATTGGATATATGTCTATATATGAATTTACACTACCCATGATGCACACAATTAATTAGAGTTTATTATTGTTTAATAATATTTATATGGTTTATTTGATTCCATATACAGTAAATTATTGATTATTTACTTTTTATTTTATACTTTGATCTGCTTTATATGGCTATATATGAGCAATATATATGCTTACATATATTTTATGTTTTACATGCTTTTATAATAGATATATATATGGAAGTGGTCATTAGGTTTTATCATAAAATTTATTGAAATTTTAGTGAAAAGTATATAAAAAAAATATATGCTAATAGTGGCTATGAACATGCCGTGAGCAAGGCTATGCTGAAACACTACATACTAGCGCTTTAAATATTTGCATTACATAAAATAGTTGATTGCTCTAATAATTGCTTAATTGTTTTGATTAATTGAATTTAGCAGGTGGTTCTAGCTATAAAAGCAAGTCACAGTTGTTGTATTGTAGATCTGATGAAGCGTGCATGTGGCACATGAAAGCACTCATCTTTTGTTTTTATCGATAATAAAATTGGAATATTTTGCTACAAGGACGTTGACTTCTTTCATGGTGACTTCAGCAGTTTATTCCACTTCAACTTATTCTCATACTTGGCTGTTGAGTACTTCGGGAGGTGTGTGATATTATTGTTTGCTCTATTTAAAACACTGTAGCTCATCAGATGAGGAACTGAAAGCACAACTGCAAGTTGTCAATTATTTTTCAGATGATTAATGTCATTTGGTCTTGATAAATGTGCAAAAGCAACCTTTAAAGCAGGAAAACTGCAACGCCCGGAAGTCTTCAGCTTGGGACAAGAATGTGATATAAAAACTTGAGCAAGGAGGAGTGTGTAAATATTTGGGAATTGATGAAGGATCAGCAAAACACAAATGCGAATAAAACTTGGGAATACTTAAGACTTAAATTAATCCTGAAAACAGCACTGTACAAAATCCAAACTATAAACCAATTTGCTATTCTTGTCCTAACTTACAGATGTGAGAGTGTTCAATCTCGCCGTTTGTTCTTACACATGGGTGTCGGAGCCGATCCTTGGCTCCGAGTCGGCCGCTTAGCAAAGCTTTGCGTCCAGAAGAAGCTAGAGACGAACCTACCTCCCACAATTCCCTCTGCCTTTACCTCAGATCTAGTTTGCCGCTGCAACCGATCGCATAGTTTCTGAAGAGCTCTGACCAACTGGGAAGATAAGCTAACTTTTTTTTCTTTAAAAATTTTCTTGAAAATTTTTAGGATTCTTGACACACATGTGGTGTGTGTGTGTGTGTGTGTGTGTGTGTGTGTGTGTGTGTGTGTGTGTGTGTGTATGTATGTATGTATGTATATATATATATATATATATATATATATATATATATATATATATATATATATATATATATATATATATATATATATATATATAGTTTAGGCTTACCTTGGGGCCTACCTCACCTACTACTAAACTTGGAATTTGATACTTGCAACATTATTGCTGTGACTTACTAACCTATTTTGACAGTGTTTTTTGATAGTGTACAGTACCTTTTCTTACAGAATGTCTGAAAAAGCTAAGTCAGGATTTAAGAGGTGTCAGTGTGGGCAGAAGATGTCTGTCACCTACAACCATAGCTCCTGTGTCTACTGTCTTGGCCCTCTCCATCTACAGGAAGACTGTTCTATTTGTCTATCCTTTAGTGGAAGGGTCATGACAGATAGGCGCAGGAAGCTTATGGACAGAGGTCTTTTGAAGCCTGCCTTCCAGGAGGCTCTTGACAAGTCAGACCAAGCTTCTAAATCCTCGAAGGAGTCGAAGACATCAGCTCCGAGTTTTTCGTTTAAAGTTCGTTCACCGGTTCCACAGACTTCGGGGCCGAGTGTCGAACTTCTGTCTGTCACCGAGCCTCGAGTCTTGGAACCGGTGACGGAGCTTCCACCTCCTGCTCTATTGAGGTCGGCACCGTCCTAGATTCCTTCGACTCAATCTTCCAAGCCCCTCTCCGACACCGACTTAGATCGTGTGGTGCAGAAGTTAATGGAGAACACGGCCCTATCCAAACTCATTGCAGTCTCCTCCCAATTGGTGTCGAGACTCTAAGGCCTTCCTTTATCTCCATCTGATCCTCCTCCGAGGCCTACTCAGCCTTCGGAGCCGGGAGATGTTGATCTGATGATAGTGGAGCCCTTGGTGCCGGAACCGTCCCTTTCTCGGTCGGCACCGTTGACATCTACCCCGTTGGAACCATTACCGGACTCGCGGAGCCGACTATCTATCCTTGGTTCCGGGACAGAGTCGAACCGATGTTTCGGTGCAGACTCTCCCCCTCGGCACGGATCACTTCAGCTCCGTCCTCTGGGTCGATGCCCTTGGCTTCCACGTCGGAGATACCTCTGCGTTCTTCGGAACCGGGGGATTCCTCGGCTTGGGGTCCAGGGGCCTTAGATCTTATGAGGAAGGTATTGTCTTCTCAGACAACCACTTCAGCAGAAGCAACTTCTCCCTCCCATAAAGGTCCGTTGTCGTCTTCTGCACCCACGACTACACAAAAGCGTCGAGCACCAGCGTCGCAGCCACTCCCAGAGGGAGCCCCTTCTTCCTCGGATGGCCCCCCCGATGACGTTACGAGGAAAAGATTGTGCAAGAGGAGGCACTTAGATTCTCCACAAGAATCCTTAACGTCGGATACTGACTTAGATGAGTCAGAGGGGTCCCCAAAATCACCCTCTGAGGATGTCTCCTTTTCTGACATCCTGGAGATCCTGAAACAGAGAGGTGATTGGCAGGCCCTACCCCCTTCTGAGGATGAGTCTGTTCTGCTGAAGGCATTTGGTGCTCGCCCTTCTTCCTCCTGGGTCACTCCGCCCTTCGAGTTAATGGAATTAATTGCTCTAAGGGCGTGGGAGGCACCTGACACAGTGGAGCCAGTTCCCCGGAAGCCTAACAAATATATAACTGCCCCTCAGGATAAGTCATACCTCACTAAGGGAGTTCCAGTGGACGCTATGGTGGTGGCAGCTGCCACAAAAAAGGAGATGTCCGAATCTTCCTCTGTTCATCCTCCTAACAGAAACTCTAGGACCATGGACAGATATGGGAAGCGCATTTTCAGCTCTGCGACTTTTTCCATGTGATCGCTGAACTACTTGACACACTTCACACGATTACAGAGGGATCTAGTCAGAGTTGAGAGAGACCCTCCAGGGTAGTACAGATGCTGCTGTCTCGGATAAGGTTACAGCACAGCTCAATACCCTTACATCTATTGTGAACTCGTCCATGAGGCTCATCTCGTATGTGGCCGAAGGGTCAAGTAGGGCTTCAGCGATTGCTCTTCGTAGACAATCCTGGATGCGCCTGTGCTCCTTTGTGGAAGCCTTCAAGTCTTCCTTTACTAACGCCCCCTTTGATGGTGCCACTCTTTTTGGCCCCAAAGTAAAGGAGACCCTGACCCGGTGTGAGCAGGAGGGAAAGACTCTGTCTGCTGTGGGAGTCCGTTTTTCCACCCCATCCAGACCGTACTCCAAAGGGCAACGAGGTGGAAAGATGTGGTTTCGTTAATCCCAGGGTTCTTTCCCAGGCACACAGGGTGATGCCCCCTCCAGAAGCAGAGGGGGGGGCAGAGGTGGAAGACGCCGGCCTGGCGGCAGAGGGGGTCTGCAGAACCAAGGCAACAGGGATACCATCCTTGCGAAGCCTTTCCAGCACTCCTGAGAGGAGGCCCGACTGTCCTGCTCTGGAGGCAGTCTGGGGACGCTTAGCTTTATACCCTCAGGCCTGGCAAAACCTTACTTCAGACAAATGGGTAAAAAGCATTATTACCAGAGGTTACAAAATTCCTTTTGTATTCCCCCCGTTACCACAAAAAAGATTCCCAGATGTACCACCCCATCTGCGAGAACCTGCAGCTATAGAAATCTCAAAGCTGCTAGAAAAGAGTCATCCAACCAGTCCTGGCGGACCAAAGAGGATCCGGAACTTACTCAAGGTTCTTTTTAGTTCCAAAAAAGACAGGGGACTGGAGGCCAATTCTGGACCTAAGCAATCTCAGTACGTATGTGAAGAAAGAAAATTTCCGGATGGTCATGCTTCAATCTATCCTTCCGTTTTTACAGAAGGATGACTGGATGTGCTCAATAGATCTCAGGGACGCCTACTACCACATCAAAATGGCCAGAGCGTCCAGAGATCACCTGCGCTTCCGGCTGGGAGCCAGCCACTTTTAGTTTCGGGCCCTGCCCTTTGGTCTAATCTCAGCCCCCAGGGTTTTCACCAAATGCATGGCAGCGGTAGCGTCTCACTTGAGACTCCTAGGATTCCGGGTGTTTCCGTATCTGGACGACTGGCTTCTTACTGCCACCACCGAGCGTCAGCTGATACAGGCCATGGACTACACACTCTGCCTTTGTGTTCAGCTAGGGATTTCGATAAATTTCGAAAAATCTGCGTTACAGCCCTCGCAGCGTATTTCATTTATGGGGCAGATCTAGATACCCGTTCTTTGCTACTAAAACTCCCCTCCGCAAGAATAGCTTCCCTACAAGAACACGTTTCTCTCCTACTATTGTCCAAAAAATCCCCAGCCAAAACTAGTCCTGAAAGTCTTGGGACTCATGTCAGCTTCCCTCATTGCAGTTCCCATGGGGAGGCTACACATGAGAGTTCTCCAATGGCTGCTGTTCGCACAGTGGTCATTCCAACAGTTACCACTGACACACGAGATTCACATTATGAACACCTGCAAAGCACACCTGTCCTGGTGGTTAGAGTCTGTTTCATCAGTGGCCGACCGTTTGTGTTACCCACACCGACTGCCACAGTGACCACGGATGCTTCCCTGATAGGGTGGGGGGGCATCTTTCAGGGACAGACAGTCCAAGGCGAATTGACCAGTTTAGAGTACAACCTGCACATCAATGTTCTAGAGATGAGGTCAGTGTTTCTAGCGTTGCAACACTTCTCCCCCCTTCTACTTCTAGGGACCATTGCAGTTCAGACGGACAACATGTCCGTAGTCTGGTACATAAACAAACAAGGAGGAACCAAATCTTACCAGTTGTGCAGAGAAGCCATGAGAATTTGGCAATGGGCAGAATCCACGGGTCGCTTTCTGATAGCAACGCACATCCCGGGGTTATCCAACGTCATAGTGGAGAGGTTGAGCAGAGCCATCCTGTTACCTCACGAGTGGTCCCTCAACCAGATAGTGGCAGAAAGAATCTTCCGCAAGTGGGGCCAGCCTTGCTGCAATCTGTTTGCATCTCCAATGAACACCAAATGCAGAAGCTACTTTGCCCTGTTACCCCCTCCAGGGGATGTCCCCAGGGACGCTCTGATTCACGATTGGCCCCCGGGGTCTCCTGTACGCTTTCCCCCCTATATCTCTGATACCCAGATTTCTTCAGAAAGCCAAGGACCAGGAGAGGACTATAATTCTCATTGCCCCATTCTGGCCTCGACAGATTTGGTTTCCCTTTCTTCAAGCTCACCAAATGCGGGAGCCCTGGATTCTGGACCCGGTGCCAGACCTACTGACTCATTCGTCAGGAGCTCCCCACCCGTCGCTCCTGTCCCTCAAGTTAGCAGCTTGGCTGCTCCGCTTCCCTGCTTAGCCAGGTCTAATCTTCTCTCTCCGGCGGTTCAGGACATTCTGGTAGCCTCTCATAAGGCTTCCACTACTAAAATTTGCACCGGTAAGTGGAAACGTTTCGTCTACTGGGCGACTGCACACCATTTAGATCCCTTAGTAGCCCCTCTAAACAAGATTTTGGAGTTCCTGTCCATGCGGTTTCATCAAGGGGCGTCTACTGCCACTTTAAAAGTTCAGTTGGCTGCTATTTCTAACTTTCATGTAGGAGAGAACGGAGCGCCCATTATGGCTCATAGGCTTTGTAAAGCCTTCTTGAAAGGGTCCTTTCATCTTAGACCAGCAGTTAGGTTTCCTACAGCTCCTTGGAATCTAAATCTACTCTTATCCCAACTAATGTTACCACCCTTTGAACCAGCTTCTTCGTGTTCCTTAGTTCTTGTCCTGGAAAACTCTTCCTAGTAGCTATCACTTCAGCCAGACGAGTATCAGAACTTCAGGCTCTTTCCATTAAGCAGCCATATTTAATTTTTCAGCCGGACAGGGTATCATTACGCACCAACCCTTCTTTCCTCTCTAAGGTTTGTTCAGTTAACAACATTAATCAGTCCATTGAGCTTCCCACATTTTTCAAAAACTACTACAATAAGCTGGAATATATGTTGCACAAGTTGGATGTTCATAGACAACTCAGATTCTATCTAGATAGAACTAAAGACCATGGAAAAGTGGACCAACTCTTTATAGCCTTTGCGGACAACAAAAAGGGCATGGCAGTTACAAAGCGCACTCTTTCCAAATGGCTAACTGATTGATTGTATTACCTAACTGATTGTATTACCTTCGTTTATTCTGCTTCTAATCAGTTTGCCCACCAAACCGAAGGGACATTCTACTAGATCAGTTTCTACATCTTTGGCTCATGCGGCTCGTCTGCCTTTGGACACTATTTGTGCAGCCGCCACTTGGTCTAAGCCACATACGTTCATCACTCATTATAAAGTGGACAGGACTTCCAGGGACAGAGCGTCTTTTGGTTCCACTGTACTCAGGAACGTTCTTCCGTGAGTCACTCAGGGTAACGGAGCTAGGGACGCTACCCATGTGCAAGAACAAACGGCGACATTGAACACACTCGCATAAAGAAGTTATGTCCTTACCATAACGTTCCATGTGGAGTGTTCATCTCGCCTTTGTTATTACTTCCCACCCTCGGGTCTGGAAGAACGTTCGGTTTAGAAGTCTGGTCTGTTTGTCTCCCACTAATGGTGTCTCTGTTCTACTGGCTTGAGCTAGTTACGTTCCTTGTGTATACGTATGTATTCTTTATGGGTGATTACATTGTTATTGCTTGATCTGGTGTTTCTTTTGCAAACTAGATCTGAGGTAAAGGCAGAGGGAATTGTGGGAGGTAGGTTGGTCTCGAGCTTCTTCTAGACGCAAAGCTTTGCTAAGCGGCCGACTTGGAGCCGAGGATCGGCTCCGACACCCATGTGTAAGAACAAAGGCGAGATGAACACTCCACATGGAACGTTATGGTAAGGACATAACTTCTTTTTTTGGAGTAATTGACTGGCCCCAAAACGTGTTTGATGGATTAGATAGGAAAACAAGGATGCTTCATGCTCGCCAAATGATTTATAGAAATCATTGCATACCAAGATTATATATTGCCCATTCTAAAGGAGGGATCGGCCTCCTTGAAATTGATTATATTTATAGATCTGCAATTGTGGGACTTCACACATCAGCTGACCCCGCAAGACCCAAACCTAGTGAAAGTTTTGAAACATGGGGAGAATAAGTCTAAGATGACTTCTCTGCTTAATATAGCAGAAGCTTATTGGTGTCCA
>NC_056747.1:416729187-416731687 GCF_019279795.1 Protopterus annectens | reverse complement strand
TTTAGTAGTGGCTTCCTGTAAATACTGTAGGAACTGTGCCATATCTTTTACTATGTTCTTGTAATGACTCCATAGCTTTTTCAGCTCTTTTTCCAAAAAGACAAAGGGGTTCCGTTGATCATCGGCCTGTCACTGTGGGACGCATGGGTGGTTTAGAGCTGTTTTTATGGATATTTGGCAGTCCATTGATGATGGGTATGACAGGATGTTCAAATATGAAAAACTTGTATAGTTCCTTTGCTATACTCCTGTTCATAAGCATTTTATAAAGTGCATCTTCTATCCTCCTTTTCATCACATCAACTTCTTTCTTCATAATTAAGTATGTTGCTCGATCACAGAGCATATCCAACATACTTTAATTATAATCATCCATACTCCTCACCACCACAGCTCCTCCTTTGTCAGCTGGTCTAATAGTTATATTCTCTGTGGTTTGTAGTTCTTTTAAATCATCCAATTCTTCTTTGGTCAAATTCGGATAGTGTTTACCTTTGCCATCTGTTCTAATTTTGGCTAGTTCTTGCTCACATAAGCGCATAAAAATCTGAACCGTAGGATGGCTTACTGGAACAAACGTGCTGTTTCCTAGGTGGTCTTTCAGAGTCATGATATGATCTAACATTGGACCTAATGATTTAATGTCACATTACATCCAAAACACTTTATATCATTACAAACTCATGCAGCGGTGAACATAAAGCTGGTATAAAACTTAATCCTTTCTCAGGTAGAGTAACAAACTCTCTTCAGAATACTATTCGAGATAATAACAACTATGGAATTCATCACAGAACTTTCCTTCTCTTCCTTTCTCTGCTTGCAGGTCTGCCTACACAAGGCTCCTTCACATGTATTAAAAAGACGTTGCTGTTCAGTAGGTAGATGTATCGATCCTTTCTTTGGTACGGCTCCTGCTTGTGTAGTGGGCATAGAGGAGTATTCATTCGTACAAGTAAGATTAAGAGCATTTGTTGTATTGTTAACTTGCTCCATGGGAACCTCAAGGGTTCCTTCAGTCAAACATTCTTCTATGTCATCATTTTGAGCACACACACTCCCATTTGTTACATTTTATATCAGTTTGGGCTCCATTCACTTGAACTTCAGCTCTAACTGTCATTTCATGGCGCAATTCATTTCGCCTCTTATGCATCTGGATGGCAGCAGGTGACCTCATTCTCACTCCTTTTGTCACCCTGCCTAGGGGCTCTAGGCCATTCAAAAAGGTGGCCTTGTTTAATATTGTTATAATCCCTTTAACTTCTGCCTCTTTTCCTTCAATTTCACTTCATAGACTGCTAGTCTGTCTTGCAAGTTCTCCAGCCTATGCAAATTAGCTTGACAAATCCGCAGATTTTAGCTGCTTTTGTTTAATTTCAATAACTTTATTTATCTCTTATTGTGGCCTAAAGAAGTCAATAAGTAGCTTCATGTAACTGAAGCTAGTGCAGATGTTAATCTCCTGCCATTTAGCGAACAATTCCGGGTAGGTATTTCCGTAGCTACATACATTTAACTTAGTCCTCTGGGAATCCGCTGGTGATGAAGGCACGCCTCCATATGGAAGCGTTCCCATTGCAAACGTTTTAAGTGATAGGCTGCATTCTCTACTATATTGAATATTTCTTCAAAACCTAAATCATTTGTTGAATCAATGGCTATCACTAACTTCGTACTATCCAAATTAAGCTTCAGAAGAGGGTTAACGTTGCTTGTGGTTATATCAGTCACTGCCCTCTTTGACTGAATCAGCAGAACACTGGTTGCTGGATAAATCCATTGTTCAGTCTATGTGCGGTGTTGCAGATAAAAACAAGAAAACAGTACCGGTGACTGTTGCTGCTTTATTATGGTTGTGAACTGCTATGTTAATAGTATGAGTTCTGAGTTTTTATCAGATTCACAAGCTGTGTAATGGTTATGACAGCAGTGTTTTATTTACTATAAGTTTTAATATGCTGTGCTGATTCCAAGTTATTTTAAAACATGTTTTTGTTACACGTGCATTATGCAAATGGGGAGTAAGTGTTGGTATGTTTCATTGCCTCATTTTTTTAATTGCCTTTTAACTACATTGGTTAGCTGGTTCTTAAAAAAAACAGTTGTGTAGGAATTGTTTTCAGGATCCGAGGAAGGCACATGCCGAAAGCGCTTATCCTGTTCTTGTTTTTGTTGTATTAAAGTTCCAGCTTTATGTCTATGGCGTTAAGCTCCTTTGTTTATGTCGTGTGTGTGTGTGTGTGTGTGTGTGTGTGTGTGTGTGTGTGTGTGTGTGTGTGTGTGTATATATATATATATATATATATATATATATATATATATATATATATATATATATATATATATATATATATTTGTGTGTATATGTGTGTGTGTGTGTGTGTATATATATATATATATATATATATATATATATATATATGTGTATATATATATATATATATATATATATATATATATATATATATATATATATATATATATATATATAATAAAG
>NC_056747.1:416335400-416350400 GCF_019279795.1 Protopterus annectens | reverse complement strand
TCAAGTCTCCTACATGAAAATTGGAGATGTCAGCTAGTTGGACCCTAATAGTAGCTGCAGCTGCCCCTTTTTCGAAGGTCTCAGCCAGAAAGTCAAGAATCTTGTGAACAGGAGCCATAAAAGGATCAATGTTATTACTTTTGGCCCAGTAAGAGAACCTCTTCCATTTGCTAGTGTAAAGCCTCCTAGTAGTGAACTTGTAGGAGGACACTATTATGTGTTGTACAGCAGGAGAAATGTTTGGGAGCCTGGCTAAGACTGGAAGTGGAGTAACCAAGCAGTCAGCTTGAGAGTTTGAAGGAATGAGTGAAGCCCACCTGACTGATACGTCAGGAGGTCTGGAACTGGGTCCAGTATCCAGGGCTCCAGTTGAAGGCGATGGCATAGAAACGGAAACCATATCTGATGAGGCCAGTAAGGAGCAATGAGGATGAGTTTGCAACCCAATGATTTTACTTTCTGAAGTACCTTTGAAATGAGAAGGAAGGGTGGAAAAGCATACAGTAGTCCCGGAGGCCAATTGTGAACAAGTGCATCCCTGGGTGACCGTCCCAGAGGGGGAACTAGGGTGAAGTAGCTGCTGCATTTGTTGTTTAGGGGAGTGGCAAAAAGATTGCAGCATGGCTGGCCCCATTTGTGGAAAATCAAGTCCGCAATTTCTTGCTTCAGGGACCACTCGTGAGGCATGAGGATAGCACTGCTGAGCCTGTCTATCACAGTGGATTTTCCAGGAATGTGCATTGCAGTCAGAAAACGTTGGAAAGACATCGCCCATTACTACAGTTGAAGTGCCTCCCAACACAAGGGGTAATATCTGGTTCTGCCCTGCTTGTTGATGTACCATACGAATGACATATTGTCTGTCTGGACTGCAATAGTCCCTGTAGGTAGAGAGTCTTGAAGTGCTTGCAATGCCAGAAGCACCATTTTCATCTCTAGAACATTGATGTGCAAATGGTACTCATGAGGTTGCCATGTTCCTTGGACAGTCCAGCCCTGATAATGCCCCCCCCCCTATCTGGGAAGTGTCCGTGGTCACTGTGGCTACCGGATGTGAGTCTAAAAAGGGTCTGCCCAGAGTCACCTCGAGAGGAGACCAGCCACCATAGTAGGTCCTTTTTGCAAGATTCCATGACCAAGATCATGTGTGACATTGGCAATTCCTGGATAGACCACTGAGCAAAAAGAAACCACTGTAGAATCCGCATGTGGAAGCGTGCTAGAGGAACTAGTGTAATAGCTGCAGCCATTGAGCCCAGTACTTGTAAGACTTGTCTTTCCTGAACTCTCATCTTGTTTATGAAAAAGGAAACTTGTTGATGAATGGTTGGCACCCTGTCTAGAGGCAGTTTTGCTATCATGCGTCTTGTATCTAAGTCTGCCCCTATAAAGGTAATAGACTGACAAGGCAACAATGCAGACCTTTCATTAGTGTATTGTGATGCCTAACTGGGAACAAGTTTGAATTGTGTAGTTCCATGCCTTGATTAGTTGATGTTGAGTGGTAGCAGTGAAGAGCCAGTCATCTAGATATGGAAACACCTGAAATCCTAGAGGTGAGCCGTGACCACTGCCATACACTTGATGAACACCCTGGGGGCTGTGGTGAAACCAAAGGGCAGGGCCCTGAACTGATAATGACTGGGTCCCAGCCAGAAGCGTAAGAATCTCCTGAATTGCCTGTCCATTTTTATATGGTAGTACACATCCTGGAGGTCTATGGAGCACATCCAATTGTCGTGACTCAAGAAGGGAAGAATGTGTCACCATCCAGAACTTCGTCTTTTTTACTGATTGGTTTAGCTTGCTGAGATCCAGGATTGGTCGCCAGTCCCCTGTCTTCTTTGGAACTTTGGAAGTTCCAGATCCGATTTGGTCTGCAGGGACTTCCTTGATGGCTCTTTTTTCTAGCAATCTTTGAACATCTAGGATTGCATGATCCTGAAGACTGGGTGGAACATCTGGGATAGAATGTTTGTCTTTTGATGGGGACTGAGAAAAGGGAATTTTGTAGCCCATGGATATTATCGACAGTACTCATGTTTCTCTCATGATAGATTGCCATGCTGCTGGGTACAATGATAGTCTTCCCCCAACTGCCTCCAGAGGTGGACAGCCGGGCCTCCTTTCAGGAGTGCTGGAAAAGCCGATCAGAGAAAGTATCTCTGTCACCCTGCTGTTGTGGACCCCCTCTGCTGTGAGGGCGGCGTCTTCCATTGTTGTTTCCCCTTCTGCCCCAGGGGGGAAAATCACTACGTGTGTCAGGTGAAGATCCCTGGGATTTCCGGAACATTTTCCCACTCTTATGACCCTTAGGATAGGGCCTAGATGGAGTGAAGAAACAGACCCCTACAGCAGAGAGAGTCTTGCCATCCTGTTCATAACTGGTGAGACTCTCTTTTACCTGAGGCCCAATCAAGGACGAGCCATCAAAGGGGGTGTTGGTAAATGAAGACTTAAAGGGTTCTGCAAATTGACAAAGGCGCATCCAGGAGTGTCTGCATAAACCTACTCTGGTACTTGCTGCCCTACTCACTCCATCTGTCACGTAAGAGATGAGCCTCATGGAGGAGTTTACCACTGAGGTCAAGGTCGCAAGCTGGGAAGCTGTCCTGTTCACAACTCCCACAGCTGTATGATCTTGCAGGGTATCTCCTAGCTCCTTCAGAAGATCCCACTGAAGTTGGGTGAAATGTGACAAGTAATTCAGTGATCTGAGAGTAAAAGTCGCTGAAGAAAACATATGCTTCCCATACCTGTCCATTGTACGAGACTCTTTGGCAGATGGACAGATGAAGAAGTTTCTGCATGTTCCTTCTTTGTGGTTGCTGCCACCACCATGGCATCAACAGGGATTCCCTTGGAGAATAAAGAGTCATCTTCTAGGGCTGTAATAAATTTGTTAGGTCTCCTCGGAACAGGTTCCATGATCTCTGGAGTGCTCCACGCCTTTCAACTCACTACAGACAAAAGTGGGTCGAAAGGCGGAGACACCCAAGAGGTGGAGGGTCGGGAACCAAATGCATACAGGTATACAGACTTGTCCTCAGAAGGGGATAGGGACTTCCAGCCACCCCTCTGTCTGAGGATTTCCAAGATGTCTGAAAAGGAGACATCCTCAGAGGGGGACCATGAGGACCCTTCCGACTCATCCAAGTCTGTATCCGAAGTGATAGACTCAGGATAATCTAGATGCTTCCTCTTACATTTCTTCTTCTGAGGGACCTCCTCTGAATGTTCAGGGGAGGTTTCAGAAGAAGTGGGGTCACCCAGTGGGGTGTCCTGGGGCACAGGTTCCCTACACTTGGCAGGAGGAGGGACAAAGGCTGGCACAGGCACCTAGGGAGAAAGAGCCAATAGAGCCGAAGGTGGAGCAATCTCAGGAGACAGCATGCTCCTCATCACCTCGAAGGTGCCATGGTCCCAAGCCAAAGGAGCATCTGACTTCAAAGAGCCCAGAGATCTCCTTTGAACCGGGAAAGAAGGCTCTGAGGTGGATGTAGGAGCCTAGCTCACCTGCGGCGAAGCTCCAAGAGGGAGAGTGGGGTCAGGCAAGGGTTCGATGCTGCTTCCCCCCTCAGAGCCGACGAGAGAGCTTCGGTGCCCAGACCCCCTCGACAGACTGAGACATCGAGGAGATCAGATCGGTAGTCAGAACGGATAAGGGAAAAGAAACTAGAGCTGATGGTTCCACCACCACAACCTCCGTGACTCTGGCTCCGAGCCCAAGAGAGTCAGAGGAGGAATTGATGGAGAAGCTGGGAGGGCCGAAGGAGCCAAATCCTTATGGGCTGGACTTGAGAGTAATTTAGCAAGTGCCTGTGACTTGAGGAGCCTGTTGACCACTCTCTTCATGTCATGATCCGAAAGTCTGGAGGACCGAGAGGAGAGTGAGGAGGACTGGTGACTGGCCACTCCAGGTTGCAGCAGAGGAGATTGTGGAGTGGAGCTAAAGAGGGAAAACCTTGATTTCTTATGGATCTGGACTGGCTCCAAGGACACAGATGGAGCCACCAGAGACTTAGCTTTGTCGGAGCCAGTGCTGGAGGCCGACAGAGCCGAAGGCTTCTCAGGAATTTTAGTCTGTTCCGAGCTCAGAACCGAGAGCTTGGAGTGTTTCTCAGACACTTTGGCTAGTTAAGGACCCTGAGACAAGGCATCTTGAGGGTTCTTCAGGAGACCACATAAAGTGAGCTCTGGAACTGAAAGCATGACAAACTGAGCAAGAGTCCTGCAGGTGAGCAGCCCCTAAACAATAAACTCAACTTGTGTGCCCGTCTGTAAGGGACATTTTCTGACAACACCAGTCACATTTTATAAACCCAGAGGGTTTAGACTTTTTAGACATAACTAGCACTAGTCAGGGAAAAATTTCACACAGAGAAAACAGAAAAAAAGCTATTGCTTACAGCCTACAACAAGCAGAAGTAAACAAGCTGATACCACAAAAGGAAACAACCTTAAAATTATCTTTTTTTTTTTTTTTTAAGGAAGGAAGGGGGAGAGCCTCTAACTTAAATGGCAACTCCCCAATGGGAGAGCCTCTAACTTAAATGGCAATCCCAGAAAAGGGTAAAGAAAAGGAAGAACCCTCTAACTTAAATGGGCTCTAAGGGGAAAGCAGGCCTGGAAGAAAGAACAACGGCCAAAAAACACCACAAAGAGCAGAGAAAGGGGTCGTTAAAATAACAAAGAAAAATACACACAGATGAGTAAATATAACTAGTAAGAATACCAAAAAAATTAGCAAGTAACTAGAAAAACATGAAGTACTTAGCCTTTGCCAGTATGGGGCAATCTCGATGCTGCAAGTGGCAAATGAGATCTGGGTAGCTGCCGCTAGGCATGTTGGGATAAGGGGTAGCCTTGAGTCAGTAAAAGCTCTCGAGCTATTGTATATCAGCCAAGTCAGAGCCGAGGATCGGCTCTGAACCCAACCAGCAAGAATGAAGGCGAGATGGGACAGCATAACATAATGCCTTATGGTTGTCCTTAACTTTGGAGGCTATTTTTACCTCAAAGTCTGCTTTCAGAGACTTGACTAGTTCCCTGATTTGCTTGTTTAGACTAATGAGGGACTTTTTGCTCTGTTGTCCACTTTCTGTTTTACTTCTCAACATGATTTTTTTCTTTTGTTGTACAATGTATTAATACCAGGGTTCCACCAGGGAGGCTTGTTTTTGCGGTTTGACCTGGGCTTATTTCAGTCTGCTACTGCTGTTTCTATGTAGTTGTTTAGATGGCTGAACAGGGCATTGGTGTACACCTCTGCATAGGTTTATGTGTTTTCTGGATTTGGGGGAATTTGGAAACTAGCTACGTCGTCCCTTAATAGAGGGTAATTTACCTTAGAGACGTTCTTAAAGATTTTGGGGTTAAGTAGGGGGGACTAGCTTTATCTTTATTCCAAGTGAGATTACTTTGTGATCTGATCTTGCCAGTGAGGACTTCATACTGGGGGATGCAGCACTCTCCCATATTTCTGAGTACCAGATATAGGATATTTGTTCCCCTAGTGGGAGCAGACCAGCTGCTGAAGGATATTGAATTTACAGTCAAGAAATATTTCCGCCTGCTTGTTAGTGGTCATGTATGTAATGGAGAGGTAGTTAAAATCACCCATGAGTATGGTATTAGGCTGGATGGTGAGTGATTCTAGTAACTTTAGGTATGATGTATGGATTTCCTGGTTCATGGTGGGGGACCTGTAGCTAGCAAGAATATGGTAATGGATAGTTGGACATGGAGTAGCTCAAGCATGTCATATTGTTTGACCAGCCTTGAGGTGTGCTTATCATTTATATAGATAGATACACCTCCACCTTTAATTCTTTCATGTTCAGTGTGTGGTTGTAATGTATGAAAGAAGTTATAGCCATGGACTGCCAGAGTGCTTTCCATGGCTTTGAACCATGTTTCAGTAACTGCAAAGATGTGTGCATCCTCCAGGGTGAGGAGAACTTTTAGGGAGTGCATTTTCTTTTTGAGACTCATAACACTGAGCAGTAACATGTTTAGCTTGTTCTGAATAGCTTTTCTTATGTTGGAAGATTTATCTGTTTGGAAATGCCTAAAAAAAGGAACTATGGGGTGGATACTGTTTTGGCCAATATCTGAAAGTCTAGAGGTGACAGGTGGAGCTCATCCCTGGCAAAACAGTGTGGTCTGTCAACCATGTTCTCCTAAGCTGACAAGTATTGGACCCTTAGGAATGAGACAGTAGCTAAGCTAATTGTTAAATGTCAATCATTTTCTGCTGGTATTGTGGCATCATCCTTGGAGATAGTAGAATGCTGCTCATTGCTAGGCTCATACCTGCCTATGACACATATTCTGAGAGCTTAATCATGTCTCTCTTCATATAGTCTAAGGAGGTATGTCTAGGGTCATTCATGCCCACATGGATTATGATTGAATCTTACTGGTACTTGGGGGTAAGTGTCCTGAGTGCTTGCCTGATCTGGCAGATCCTGGCCCCTGACAGATAACTAATTGTAACCTTGTCCTTATCCAGCCTGATAAGAGGAACATCACTGTGTCTCACAATGGAGTCTCCTGTGACCAGAATATTGGGCTGTGGAGTGTTTCACCTTGTGGGCTTGGTAGTTGAGACACAGTGAGATATGGGTTTATGTGTTGTGATGGGAATTGTCTTGTTTGTGTGCATGCAGAGTTTTGAGGACTGCGCCTGAGAGGTCTTTGAGGTTTGGGTAAGTTACATGTAAGCACCTCTGCATATGTGGATCAATGTGTGAGTGTGGTGAGTGATGTGTGTCAGTCAATGACAACCTGATTGTTACTTTTTGTGTCTGTATGTGAGAGTCTAGCCTCTAGTGTCAATGCTTAACTACATCTGTCACATGCTGTATTTGTTCAAGAATAAAGTGGTTTTCAGTGTGCATAAGGTAATTGTTGCATTGCCTCAGGATGCTCATGTCCACCAAGCTGGATGCAGAGATAGCAGGAAAGTGCCAATCCATGTTCCTAATATGTACTTGCAAAGGATAGGAGTGGTGGGTGTTTGTAACTGGCTGAGGGAAGAGTGGTTACTTGGTGTAATCTGCAGTTAACCAGCAGTGCTGTGCAGCACCCTAAACCAGATGCTGTCTGAGCAGTGATAGTTCTGGGTGCTATAATAAGGTATGGTTGACCTAAATAGTCTTAACTAAATAGGTAAATGTGCTCACTGTGCAAACTAGTTGCACTGTGAGTAATGCATGACTGAGATAAATTTTTGAGGTGGTTTTTATAGGAAAATGTCAGCTCCTGGTGATTGCATATATACAAGGCACCAGTAACCACTGCTACATGAAGAGCAGCTTTGCACAAATGCAGGGCTTATATACTGTCAGAAAAAAGCAAGTTTTACACTAACTATACTTTAAGGCCAATCAGGTAGGCAAACAATGAGCTTTCTGCCAGCAATTCCCTGATCAGATAGGTGAAATCAGCCCTCTCCTGCCACAGGAGTACAGATTTTGACCCTGTTAATGTAAAATGACTGTTTGTAGCCCAAATGTTATGGAACCACAAACAGATGCCTCATAGTAGTTAAGAAACACTAGATACAAAATATTTCAGTTCAAAACAGCAGCCCTTACAGTAGTTTGAAAATGCAACTTTAAACGTAAAAGAAGTGCAGAAAAACAATAAATACAGTGAACTTTCACAGCATAATGAAAATAAGCAATGTTTCTAGATCTTTGCATCTGTACAGGACCCTGGCACAACGAGCAGCTGTGTACTAATGTGCTGAATTTATGCCAGCACTGGAAGTACAGAAAACTGACTACTGAGCCCTCTGGCCAATAAAATGACTACACTTAGAGCCCTTTTGTGTTCTTCCCAACTCAGATAGATAGGTCAACATCTACTGCCAATAAATTAATAATCTCAGTCCTCCTAAAAAGAGTGTCTGGAGTGAAATGCTACCACAAACAAACTTAAGAAAAGGCAATAAGTAATTCAAGATAATAGCAGCATACTTTAAACAGCTTATAAAAGTATGATTACTCATTAAAAGTACTTCACTTTGTAGAAATGAGCCATTCAGTTGTGCGGAATTTTTAAAGGCACTAAAAACAAGATGCGCTAATTACTAAGCCCTCCAGGCAATAAAACAACTACATGCTGGAATCTCTAGTGGGCTCCCCAGGCTATACAGACTAAGCTGCCACCAGCTGCCACTAGATGGAAAATCTTCTGTCCTGTTGATGTGAAAACACAGAAAAGAGCTTGCTAGAGTGGAAAAATACTTTACCCAACAGCTAGCTAGATAATGAACTCAGAGCAAGTAAAGCAGAAGAACAGACTCTAAGAGGCAAAATGAAACTTTTTTTCTAAAATAAGCCCAAGGAAAGACAAATAAAGATAATATCAACAGCAGTGTATAAAGGAAGGAGCTTATAAAGCTCAACTTACAGTAAGGGTGGGCAGCTTAAAAATTGGCAAGTTTAAAAAGCAGATCAAGGAGCGGGTGGCTGGGTGGAAAAATAACTTGTAGGTAGTGACCAACATTGCTTGTACTCTTTGCATGCCTTGAGTCTTATCTGAAAAGACAAGGCCACAAATATTCTCTGTGTGTATAAGTATCACTCAAGAAACAAATTAACCAATGAAAAAAGCATGTGAAATGTGCAACCTTGGTAATTTAAGTGTCTATCCACCACATAGATCAAAAACACCAGGACAAGCAGATTTCTCAAAACAGAAAATAAAATGCAAAAGGTAAAATATAAAGCAGCTCTATCAGTTTAAGCAACTCGCAGACAAAAAATAGATTGTTTTCTTCACCAGCAGGAAATCACCAACAGTGCTTGTAGTTTTTCCAGACTTTGAGTCTTATCAGAAAAGACCTGGGTTTCGTCACACATTTGGATGTTTTTTATCAAAGAGACTTCATCTCAGGATGTCAGCATTTGCTTTCTGGAATTGCAACATAGTAAGGAGTTGGATTTTGCCCTTTTCCCACTGTTTTTTTATCTCAGACTTGGTATATCTAATTAGCAGGAGGTGTGGGGGGCACCCCCCCCCCTACATGAGGGCTGCATTTAATATACTTCAGAAAGCCAGCTAGCTGATGGTAACTTTTAGAACAACAGAACTATCTACCACATTCTTTTTTTATTTATATTACATTCTTACTCACCCTTATCTTCAGAATTAGTAGAGAGGACAGCCTCCTATAGCCTGAGATCTACCAGGAGGGCCCTTTCATCCTTGTAAACTATATCTAGTACAATACTAAGAGAAAGTGCCTTATTTAATATAAGATCTGTCTGCTGGAATAATCTTCCAACAGAGGTACAAGCTTAATCAGCTTTACAAAGCTTCCAAATCAAATTCAGTAACTGTCTGCCTAGTGATATCCCATTTATGGCTATAATGGTGTAACTATGCATTTGCAGTTTCTCCTTTGAGTATGTCTCTCATATCACTACCGTGATAATCGAATACAACTGTATTTCATTGGTATTGCTTCATGTTGCTACATTGAAGCCCTGGTTATGGCTTTAAAAAGGAACTATGGGACAGTCCAGTCACCAGGTTAACACATAAATGCATGCATGAATGAATAAGTAAGTAAATAAATAAAACACAATGATATGTAAGGGTATATTGCACACTTATCTTTGGAATGAATGGGAAATAATATTCTAGTTGTTCAAGGAAGCATTCCTGCAACAAAATGTAATACCAAGATACATTCTAGGATAGACTGCAAGAATGATTTCCCAAACTGAATCCTAGCTTCATGTGTGCAGCTAGTTTTTATCCTGTATATCTGAGCTGGTTTTGAACATACCTACTTGCCCAACGATTCCACTTTTAGCTCATATTTTAAATAAGTGTCAGCATGAATCCCTATTTACATATATAATAAATGTATGCAGAAAAAGTGTAAACTTTAAAAATGTCTGGGCATATCTTGATGATATCATCAAAAATATGTACTTGTAGATTGAATCATCCTAACAAAACTAAACAAACTAGGCCACATCTATATTTCTATAGACTACAGGTAAAAAAATAGCACCACAAGCACCTAGACAAACCCTGGGATTCACAAAGAACCCCATCGCATGTATTAAGAGCTGTAACCAAGAGGAGCTGTTTCAGTGATAGCGGGAAGTGTGATTCAGAGTCATATTAGCTGCAATGAGTAAAGACCTCATGATCAGCTAATTTCCATGTCTCTGAACTATATGGTGTTAGTGCTTTCCTGTAGTGATCACCACTGTAGGCCCATGCATCACATCAACACAGGCATCCCCTCATGCATTGTCTCATACACACACACACACACACACACACACACACACACACACACACACACACACACACACACACACACACACACACACACACACTACTTTACCTTTTTTCTGTCCCTTACTTTACTGAACATGCCTGCTGTAGCTTATTTTTAAACTTTCTCTTGTAAAATGGATGATTACATTCAGTCATTGATGCTAGACAATGAAGTTTGATTCTTCTTGTTGCAAAACTGCATTGTGATGTCAGACCTGTTGCTCTATTAATTTTTAAGTGACTCACATAAAAGCTTTTCTTTCCTTTTTTAATTTATTGGCATATACTGTTACCTCTGTAATAGAGTTTTTCTTGTATTGGAAGATTTTTGTACATACTACTATACTATGTTTTTGTAAGTGTTCAGTATGGAGCTTTTCTCCCCAGGCCTCCACTGAAAAAGGGATCAGGCTCAGTCAGATGTACCTGGTTAACAAATGTGAAAATAAATAAAAATAAAATAAAAACAAATTAAAAATTATTCCTGGTGTCATCTAGTGTTTCTTCTGGTTTTGTCTGAAAGTTTTTAGCATGGAAATTTAGAGGTTTGTTTCTCCCCCCCAAAAAAATCCTTCACAACTGTCACTGATTTTGACCATGTTTTATTCCTCATACCTCATGGACCATTGTCGTCAGTAATACCAGATACTAAAAGTTTCCTATTTTTCTTACTGTACAGAAAATACATTACGATACAAGCCCTCCACAGTTTGCATAGCAGACTAAAGCAATGGAGTGTTAGTGAGCTGTTTTCTGTACCAAGGGTACAGGGTTTGAAGCTTTTCTTCCCTTTTTAATTTTTAACATCTTTAAGTGAATTAAGGTAATATTTAAAGTGTATTCCCATTAGAACTCTGGTAATGAGCTGTTTTGTTAGTGAAGAGTACAGGATTCAAAGTTTTTTTCCCTGTTCTTCCATTACCTTTCTAAGTGGCTGACTTAATGTGATATTTGAAAAGTAATCCTGGTGTTTAGTGATAATGCAGAGGAATAAAGTTCTATAGTTTTAATGACCTGCTTTGTGTGCTAATAGTACAGAGCTTGAAGCTTTCCTTTTTTAAGCAATTTAGGTTAATATCTCAAATCCCTGATGTCTATCCCACATAGGCCTATCTGATGAAGTCTGCTGGAAGAAAGTACTCCTAAGGAAACTCAATAACCCGGATAACATTAAGGAACAATCAGATTGTACCATGTTTTTATCTCAATCTTTGTTTGTTTATGAGAATTCCACTGTACACTGAACAAGAATTTGACAGGATCTAACAGCATAATTAGATTTTCCTTCTGTAATTTCACAAGTACAAATAAAGCAGCACAATGAATAAGAATTTGACAGGCTCTACCAGTGGAATTAGCATTTTCTTCCTTTATTTCACAAATACAAATAAAATAAAATAAACACATATCCATAACATATGCTGGGATTCAGAAACTTTCTCTATGTTGCGATCAGCAACTGTGAATAACAAGTTGCCATGTACAGGGTCTGTGTGATTAATAAGAAACAGTGAGCATGAGTGGTATAGGCTGAGCAATCCACTGGTCCTAGTGTTGCCACCTTTTCAGCGGGCCAAAGTGGGACATGGGGTGTGGCCAATATGACACTGGCCACACCCTCTAACATGACATCACCACAGGAGCAGTGAAGGAGATGCTGTTATGGGTATGCCGGATGGCTGCTGGAGTGGCTAGCTAGCTGGCTGCTGGAGTGGCTGGTTGGCTGGCTTCTGAAGTGGCTAGCTGGCCGGCTGCTGGAATGGCTAGCTGACTGGCTGGCCGGTTGCTGGAGTGGCTAGCTGGTTGGTGGGAGTAGCAGCTGGATGGATGGCTGGCTGGATGAATGGATAGTTGGATGGATGGATGGATGGATGGATGGATGGATAGATGGCTGGATGGATGGCTGGCTGGATGAATGGATAGATGGATGGATGGATGGATGGATGGATAGATGGATGGATGGATGGATGGATGGATGGATGGATGGATGGATGGATGGATGGATAGTTGAATGAATGGATGGCTGGCTGGAAGAATGGCTGGCTGGCTGCATGAAGGGATTCATGGCTGACTGGCTGGCTGCATGAATTAATGGCTGGCTGGCTGGTTGGAAGAATGGCTGGCTGGCTGAATGGATGGGTGGCTGACTGGTTGGCTGCATGAATGGTTGGCTGGTTGAATGAATGGATGGCTGGCTGGCTGGTTGAATAAATGGATGACTGGCTGGTTGAATGAATGGATGGATGGCTGACTGGATGAATAGATGGATGGCTGGCTGGTTGGAAGAATGGATGGATGGCTGTATGAATGGATGGATGGCTGACTGACTGGCTCGTTAAAAAAAAAATCTCTCTCTCTCTTTTTTTTTTTTTTTTTTTTATTTAGCGGCTGTAGAAGTGCTTAAAACAAAATGCTCTTACAGCCGCGATATTTTCAGGGCTCTTCCTGCCCCAATCCCCACCCCATTCATGAATTGCAGCCAATTACTGCATGAATTACAGCACCCGGACCTAACAGGCAGCATCTTTGCCTGCAGGTCCAGGTTGGTGACATAACTGAATTGCCATGGAAAAGCTGGAAGTAATTGCGGCTTTTCCACAGCAATTCAGTGCGATTGAAATGATTCAGTGTGATTCAGTTGCTTTCCACAGTGGGCAACGGGATGAGGCAGCTCAACCTGTGAGTGTCCCGCTGACAACGGGATGGGTGACAACCTTAACTGGTCCACATTTTATGCAAATGGTGGTATAATGATATAGTTGTAACCAGCATTATTAAAACAAGGGATTTAGCAGATTAAAATGAGGCTAAAAGATATGGCAGAGCTATTCAAAATGTATATATTTTATGACGTGACAGGCTGTACTTGTCCCTGATTGTCATTGCATTGCATGTTATCACCTTTGGAGGTACAGTGTCATTAGTCTTCACTTAAGATTTCATGCCCTTCGTGTCACTGAAATTGTGGACTGCTGTTGTATGGATAGATTCACCATGCAGGAGCTGGTTGAGATGTGTCATTCTGATTTGCTGCCCATGGGATTCGTGGAGTACCTATCCCAGCTGATACCAAGGTATGTGTGTCTTTGAGAATATTAGTTACAGGGACCTTTCACAGACCATCCAGCTATGGTATCCCAGGCATCTGTCTCAAGGATAGTGCACTAGTTGTCTCCAACAAGCTGTGTCTGACCTGAAGAACCAGGCAAGGGTGTCCTCTTTCCCCTTTATTATTTGCTTTATATTTATAATCACTGGCAAAGAAAATAAGGGACTCAGAAATTCAAGGATATAATTGTTATGGTAATCAAGAAAAGTTGGCTTTATTTACAGATGATATTATTTTGTACTTGATAAATACAGAGAGGGACATTTCTGTGCTGTGAAACATTCTGAGACAGTTTTGTGTCTTTTTAGGATATAAAATAAATGAAGATAAAATAAAGACTAGAACAGTAAACTATATGAATTGGTTCTGCAATGCCCGTGTTTTTAGAGAGTTAATAATATTAAGTATTTAGGTGTCTAGATTAAAAGGATTCCTGGCAGCTAAGGGTATGTGGGAAGAGACTAAAGCAATAATACAAAAAATTGAGAATTGGAATGAATATAGATGGGAAGATAACAAGAAGTGAAAATGTTTTAGTCCCTTTAGTTTTATATACAGGTCAGGCATATTTTAACAAGCAAAAGAGAAGTCTTTTATGTTCTTATACTAAATAAAGAGAAGTGTTTGCTGCATTATCGTGGTGGTCTTCATACTTGGTTTATCTACAAAAGAGAAGTTGTGGACAATAATTAATAAAGTGTTGAAGGAATTTATCAGGAGGGGAAGAGCTCAAAAGTTAAATGGGTTAAGCAGATTCTTCCAACAGAATATGATAGTTTAGGATTATCTGATTTGAAAGGATATTTTAGATCTCTGCAGTTAAGCTCGTGTATGTAAAACAGCATAAGGTTATAATTCAAAGAGGAAAATAATGATGGTGAAAGGGGGGGGTTCAACAAATAAGGAGATAGTGAGATTTTGAATGCAGATCATTGAGGAGAATAACAACAGCCATACAGAATATTATATTCATAAAGTTACAGAAAGTATTCTAAAAACTAAGCCAACACAGGAATAGAAAAAGAAAATGTTGCCAGCAGGGATGACTGCAAGTAGAGGTAAAGAAAATAGACAACAGGCGGCTGGAATTTACTAGAGGAAACTGGCAAAAAAATGAAAGTACTAGAAGCAAATAACTACAGATGGAAAGGTAATACAGTGGGATGAGGCCACGAGGAAGTGTGGACTATAGTTTAGAGACTACCTTCCATACCAGGGATTGATATTGGAGTATAGACAAAAAGAAAAGAATAGGGGATTCCTAAGGGAAAGACCCACTCTGCTAGAGTTTTTAGTTGAATCTAGAACAGAAGCTGCTGCTAAAAAATGGACATGTAAAATAGTGTATTATAACTATAACTGACATACAAGGAAATGATGGAGACCGTGGGACAGGTGTTAGACAGCTGCTGGAAACCCACATCGGCCACCTGGAAAGACTTCTGTTGTGGCTAGTAGAGTCACATCACTGCCTGTCCCTGCCATAAACATCTCACTGCCTGTCCCTGCCATAAACATCTCAGACAGTGCCCAGTAGGGGGGTAGTCAGGGTGTTGATCGAACCTCATCCTGAGTATCGC